>NC_057812.1:319959574-320107210 GCF_018294505.1 Triticum aestivum
AAAATAAGATGACCCTTGAGTCTGCAGAACCCAAGGGAAGGTATATGGTGGTAGGTAGGCAAATGGTAAAACCAAGGTTGGGCCTTGCTGGAGGAGTTTTATTCAAAGCAAACTGTCAAGGGGTTCCCATAACACCCAACCGCGTAAGGAATACAAAATCAAGGAACAGAACACCGGTATGACGGAAACTAGGGCAGCAAGAGTGGAACAAAACACCAGGCATAAGGCCGAGCCTTCCACCCTTTACCAAGTATATAGATGCATTAAAGTAAACAAGATATAATAATGACATCCCAACAATATCCATGTTCCAACAAGGAACAAACTCCATCTTCACCTGCAACTAGCAACGCTATAAGAGGGGCTGAGCAAAGCGGTAACATAGCCAAACAACGCTTTGCGGGGAAAGGTGGGTTAGAGGCTTGACATGGCAATCTGGGAGGCATGATATAGCAAGTGGTAGGTATCGCGGCATAGCAAAAGAGCGAACAACTAGCAAGCAAAGATAGAAGTGATTTCGAGGGTATGGTCATCTTGCCTGCAAAGTTCTCCGAGTTGACGAAAGCTTGATCCTCGTAAGCATACTCAACGGGTTCCTTGATCACGTACTCATCTCCCGGCCCTACCCAAATCAAGAACACAAACAAAAGGAGCAACAATCAACCACGGTGCAATGCACACTCAACATGATGGAAAACATGGCATGACATGCGGGATGTGATATGCAATGCATATGCATTCTTCGGAAGGGAAAGATTGAACCATGCCTCAACTTGGCAAACCAAGTGCACCGCTGGAAAGATGAGTTGATTTCGGTCGAAAATGATATAAAGGTCACCGGAATCGGATGCACGGTTTACAAATGGCAAGCAAAACAATAATGGCACAATTCTGTGATTAACATCACGATGCCATCTAAAATGCAACAAGAATCTAAGCTACTGCACTCCAACATAGCAACAAAGCACATGGCAGTGATCTACTCGAAAAGCTTGACAAAAGATGAACACCGAGCTACGGCTAAAACACACAAGAGCAGGTTCAAACAAGCATGGCAAAAGTGCAAAAGATATCAACTCCACAGACTTAGTGAAAATACTAACATGTCAGGAATTAACATCAGGAAGCAATGTTTAGAGCAAGAAAACAACATGCTATAGGAACAGAACATAGCAATACAAGGCATGGCATGAATCTACTCAAAGCATAGAACAAAAGTCCCTTACTGACCATAAGCCAAAAAGGATCAGAAGATATGATGGCACCCATGTAAACATAACAAGTTTCGTTAACAGATTCAGACTAAGTAGAAAACCGGACATGGTAAAAACAGAATTATGAAGGCCTCTTTGCGAGCTCGATTTACTCACCACAAGGCATTGCATGACAAGATATGCATAGCAATAGCAAGAAGACATGTTCATGAAGCTAACCGTGGCAAGAACAATCTCATAGCATGCATGGATCAACTACAACAACCTTGGCAAAATTGATTAACACGTAAACAATCTGCCAGGAACATTTTATAGCAGAAGTAGAGCAAGATTTAGTCCCGCTAGTGCACTCCATAAATGCAACCAGGGACATGAATGGATAGAGCACAACCATATGTCCAAATCATCCTTAATGAACATACTCAAAAGAAGCATGGATCTCACTGTAGCAACATGAATACATGGCATAAAAATAACAGGAGGGAAATGACTTTGCCAAATTCTAAGTCCCTGAAAACAGCAATATCACGAGAGCTACTTTGCATGCTTGTGCTAGTCACCACATTGATCACAAAAATACATGGCATACACCCCTGTAAAGATGGCATGCCATAGACCAAAACACATGTAGAGCTCATGCCCATATGCAGCACATAATAATTGTAGCAAAAATGACAAATGCTCATAATCTGATAAGAAACAACACCTAACATTTTATAGCACTCTTGCATCAACGATTTGGGCATCAATATGGACTCAAACAAGCATGTCACAATGAAACAAAATGAAGAGCACATCATGATGAACATATTGATATATCATATGCATGAATCGAAGCAAAGAGCATGGAGTTATGGCCTCATGAATAGGGCACCAGAATGATGAATCTCAGGGACTTGGCCGTTTTATCAAAAAAACCCCAGAGTAAGCGCAATATAACTACTCTACGCACGAGCGAGGGGTAGCGGTCATCTCACTAGGGGCTGAGGTCCAGCACGTGGAGAGGAGAAGGCCTGGGCCGGAGGGAGCGGGCCAGCTGGGCCTGGATCTGGGCCGGACGGGGATGCGCGGATCGGGCTCCTCCCGATCCCGCATGGCGGCGGCGGCGCGGTCGCCGGATCCCGGCGTGAGGACGATGAAGGGACGGCGTGGGTCGCCCGACGGAGGCACGGAGGCGAGCGCGATCGGGGGCGGAGGAGAGGAGCTCGGGGCGGCGGACGGGTGCCGGCGAGGCCGGCGACGAGGTTAGAGGACCCGCGGGGTCAGCGCGGCGGCGAGGACGGCTGGGCCGGAGAGGGCCTTGCTCGGGCCCCGGCGAGCCCGCGGGCGGCGGTGAAGTGGGCGCGGGCGCGGGGACGCGTGGCGGCGCGCGGTTGGCTTAGGCGGCGGGGTTGATGACGTGGTGGCGCCCGATTGGTGCAGGGGACGTGGCCGGCGGACACGTCCGGTGGCGGGGTTTTCGTCCGGCGGCGTGAGAGGAGTGGGGCTAGGGTTTCATCCGCGAAAATTTTGGGGGAGAGGACATATATATATGTAGAGGGGGTTTGGATGGGTTATTGGGCCGTTTTAGAGGGGTGTTGGGCTACAACACACACGAGGCCTTTACGGTTCCCCGGTTAACCGTTGGAGTATCAAACGGACTCCAAATGGCACGAAACTTGACAGGTGGTCTACCGGCGGTGTACCAAGGCTGCTTGGCAAATCTCGGTCCATTCTGAGAAAGTTTAACACCCGTACACGAAAAGAGGCAAAAGGGGACGCCGGAGGACGTGGGAGTGCCGGATTGCAAAACAGACAACGGGGAAAATGCTCGGATGCATGAGATGAACACTTATGCAAATGCGATGCACATGATGACATGATATGAAATGCATGGCATGAACAAAATGCAAAACGAAGACAAAACCCATCCACGAAGGAAAATCATAACTTAGAGCCAAAAATGGCAAGAGTTGAAGTACAAATATGGTAAGTTACATCCGGGGTGTTACACACACCCACTCTTTCTCTCTCTCTAGCTCTCTCTATCTCTCTCTCTCTCTCTCTCGTGTTCTTGCTCCCAAACCCGCGGATTTCGATCTCTTTGCTCGAAGCTCCATTTTCGAAACTGTTTCAGGGGATTGTCGCTTGGTATGTGACTCCACCGTTTGTCCAATTAGTTTTTGTTTTAGTGGTTTATATTTTGAATAATTAGCTACTCTTGGTGCTGTTGTAGATGAGCTTGCATGTTGAATTCTTAGATTTCTAAGTAGTTTGAATGCTTGACATGGCCTCTATGTATCCCTATGAGTATTTGCTATCATTTTTGTGAAGTTTTGTTGGAAAATTTTGTGGACAAAAATTTCAGAATTTTTGTTCATAGTAAAAACACGAATATCTTTAGGAAGTTTGGTTCCAAGAAGAACTCCAAGGGAGTTATTGGGGAGTCGTGTGACAGTGATATCCATCTTTGGAAGTTGGCCGAAGTACGGCCGTGCGAATGGTCGCATACCCCGTTCATGGAAGAGGCTGGAATCCTGCAAGAGTTTACACAATATGCTGCTAATGCCGGCCTCACCGACTTCATTGCTGCTGAATGTGAACAGTATCATCTCCTCACAAACACCTTTGTTCAAAGTTTTAATTTCCTTCCTAGGAATAATCCTCCTGAGGTGCGATTTAATTTATATGCTGAAACCTGTCAGATACTGCTTACTAAATTTTGTAACATATGCATGATCCCTTCTGACGGGAGCTTAGTCGAGCCTAGGCCCGCAGCGTTTGAGGCCTTTTATCATACCTTGACAGTGGGAGATGAGAGAGGGGTATCGCAATCAAATAATCAAACAAAAACTCCCAATGGAGTCAAAACCTTTACTTTTATCGCTTGGGAACCGCCACTAGCGTGCTTAGCATGGAAGATATTGATAACTGATGGTCGTGAAGTAAATGAGAAGGGTGCATGTCTCAAAATAACATTTACCTCTGTTTTAAAACTTGAGCCCTGGCACCTCTGCAAATCACTGCTTCCCTCTACGAAGGGACTATCTATTTACTTTTATGTTGTGTCATCACCTTCTAAAATAAGTGCCAGAATCTGAGAGCACTACTGTCATGCTGATGCATTGTGTGTAGCTAATGTTGGATGCATCATGACTGGATCTTTTCTACCATGAATTACAATGTTTAGTCGCTGCTTGAACTTTGGAGGTGCTCTGCATTTATGTTTTGCGGTCTTAGAAAGGGCTAGCGAGATACCACTATTGTCATATTATATCATGGTTGTTTCGACAACGTGTTGCCGTTTGAGATATCTTTTTATTGCTCGCTAGCTGATTGTGTCATTGATATGAGTTAATATAATTTTTAAGAGTTATTGTTGACATGGTTAGCTAGAATGTTGGCTGAAAACCTGGGTGCTGTTTAAGCTTATTTATGCAAACAAGAGCAAATAGTTCGTAAAAGTTTGTCTTTTTCACTTTCAGTTTATCAACTGAATTGCTTGAGGATAAGCAAAGGTTTATGCTTGGGGGAGTTGATACGTCTCCAACGTATCTACTTTTCCTAACACTTTTCCTCTTGTTTTTGGACTCTAATTTGCATGATTTGAATGAAACTAAACCCGGAATGACATTGTTTTCAGCAGAACTACCATGGTTTTGTTTTTGTGCAGAAATAGAAGTTCTCGGAATGGAACGAAACTTTGCAAGGAATTTTTTTTGTAAAAAAAGAGAATTTCTGGAGCCAAGATCCACCAGAGGGGGGCACCTGGGTGGGCACAACCCACCAGGGAGGCCCCCCTCCTGGCGCGCCTAGGTTGGTTGTCCCCACCTGGTGGCCCCGCAGACCCTGAAACCTATGCTATAAAATCCTATTTTTCTAGAAAAAAATCAGGGAGAAATAATTATCGCGATCCATGGGACGGAGCCGCCGTCACCTCCTGTTCTTCATCGGGAGGCCAGATTTGGAGTCTGTTTGGGGCTCCGGAGAGGGGGATCTTCGTGCTTCATCATCACCAACCCTTCTCCATCGCGAATTGCATGATGCTCCCCACCGGGAGTCAGTAATTCCTTTGTAGGCTCGCTTGTCGATGAGGAGTTGGATGAGATTCATCATGTAATCGAGTTAGTTTTGTTAGGGCCTGATCCCTAGTATCCACTATGTTCTAAGATTGATGTTGCTATGACTTTGCCATGCTTAATGCTTGTCACCTTAGGCCTGGGTGCCATGATTTCAGACCTGAATCGTTAATGTTATCACCATTATATCCATGTTCTAGATCCGATCTTGCAAAAAGTCACCTACTATGTGTTATCATCCGGCAACCCTGGAGTGACAATAGTTAGGAGCACTCCCGGTGATGACCGTAGTTTGAGGAGTTCATGTATTCACCATGTGCTATTACTTTGTTCCAGTTCTCTATTAAAAGGAGGACATAATATCCCTAAGTTTCCAATTTGCCCCCGCTACCATGGGAGGGTAGGACAAAAGATGTCATGGAAGTTCTTTCCATAAGCACGTATGACTATTTTTGGAATACATGCCTACATTATATTGACGAATGTCTCGTGATGAATATCATCCAACAAGTCACCGATCCCATGCCTACAAATTTATCTTATATTCTTCTTGCTATGTTAATACTACTACTGTTACTGTTGCACTTGCTATAAAAATATTGCTATCGCTATTACCGCTACTATTGTTGTTGTCACTACTATCAAAACTATCATATTACTTTGCTACTGATCATGTTACTGTAGATAATTAATCTCCGCGTGTGTTTGAATTGACAACTCAGCTGCTAATACCTTCAAATATTCTTTGGCTCCCTTCGTGTCGAATCTATAAATTTGGGTGGAAGACTCTACCCTCAAAATTTGTCGCGATCCCCTATACTTGTGGGTTATCAGCTACTCATCTCGGATGCTCTGCCGGAGGGCAGCAACCGCCTCATCGTCAGGGCAGTCTATGATTTGGTTCTTTTCACATAAGAACTTGTTCCACAATTTCCTTGCCGACTCACAGGGTTGCTGAATGATATGGGTGAGGTCATCGACATCTAGAGGTTGGACATAAGTGCCCTGGAAGTTTGCCCTAAAGGCATCCTCGAGTGCTTCCCAGCTCCCGATGGAATGAGGAGGCAGGTTGTTCAGCCAATGCCTCGCCGACCCCTTTCATTTGAGCGGCAAATATTTGATAGCGTGGGGATCATGTCCATTGGCCATATGGATACGACAGAGACGTATCGGCATCCCCAAGCTTCATTCCTGCTCGTCCTCGAGCAGGTAAATGATAAAAAAGGTAATTTTTGATGTGGAAAACTACCTAGCATAATCTTGATCATATAATCAAACCATGGCATGAATATTAAGACACAAGTGATTCAATGCAATAGTCTATAATTTGACAAAAATACATCAATAGTCAGGCATCCCAACAAACAATCATGTCTTCCAAAATATCAATGCTAAAGAATGTTATCCCTACAAAATTATATAGCCTTGTCATGCTCCATCTTCTTAACACAAAGTATTTATCATGCACAAGCCCAATGACAAGCCGAGCAATTGGTTCATACTTTTTAACACGCTTCAGCTTTTTCAACCCCCACGCAATACATGAGTGCAAGCCATGGACATGGCACTATGGGTCAAATAAAGTATGATGATAAGGCTAATATGGAGAACACAAAAAAGTAAGAAAGTCTCACATCGACGTGGCTAATCAACGGGCCATAGAGATGCTCATCAATTGATATCAATGTGAGCAGTAGGGATTGCCATGCAACTGATGCACTGAGAGCTATAAGTGTATTAAATCTCAATATGTAAACTAAGTGGGTGTGCATCCAACTTGCTTGCTCAAGACCTCGGGCAATTGAGGAAGCCATCATCGTAATATACAAGTCAAGTTCTATAATTAAAAATTCCCACTAGTATATGAAAGTGACAACATAGGAGACTCTGTACATGAAAAACATGGTGCTACTTTGAAGCACAAGTGTGGAAAGGATAGTAACATTGCCCCTTCTCTCTTTTTCTCTCTTTTTCCTTTTTTCTTTTTTCTTTTTTTCTTGGGCTCTTCTGGCCTCACTTTTCCTTTTTATTTTTTTTGTTTTTGTCCGGAGTCTCATCCCGACTTGTGGGGGAATCATAGTCTCCATCATCCTTTCCTCACTGGAAAAATGCTCTAATAATGAATAATGATGATCATCACACTTCTATTGACTTACAGCTCAATATTACGACTTGATACCTAGAACAATATGACTCTAAATGAATGCCTCTAGCAGTGTACCAGGATGTGCAATGATCTAGTGTAGCAAAGATATCAAAAACGGACAAGCCAAGAAAATATCATGCCAGCTATCTTAAGATCATGCAAAGAAATATGGCAACAAATGCTTGAGTCATGTATATGATGATGATGATGAAAGTTGCATGGCAATATATCTTGGAATGGATATGGAAAAGCCATAATAGGTAGCTATGGTGGCTGTTTTGAGGAAGATATAATGAGGCTTATGTGTGATAGAGCGTATCATATCATGGGGTTTGGATGCACCGGCGAAGTTTGCACCACATCTCGAGGTGAGAAAGGGTGATGCACAGTACCGAAGAGGCTAGCAAATTGCAGAAAGGTAAGAGTGTATATAATCCATGGACTCAAATTAGTCATACAGAACTCACATACTTATTGCGAAAGTTTATTATCCCTCGAAGCAAAGTACTACTATGCATGCTCCTAGGGGGATAGATTGGTAGGAAAAGACCATCGCTCGTCCCCGACCTCCACTCATAAGGAAGAAAATCAATAATAAATCATCCTCCAACTTCTTAGCATAATGAGATACTACACATCCATGCATCGAGAATCACAAACCTTAACACCAGTATTCTTACTAAACCACAATCATTCACTAGCACCTCCCACATATTACAATCTCTATATCGCAAAACTATTGCAAGGAATCAAACACATCATATTCAGTGATCTACAAGTTTCATGTAGGATTTTATGACTAATAATGTGAATGACCAATTCCTGTTGACTCTCCAAACGGATATAAGTGAAGCATGAGAGTTTAACTCTTTCTACAAAGACATGCCCATGCTATAATAAATACTCTCTCCGTCCCAAAATTCTTGTCTTAGATTTTTCTAAATAAAGATGTATCAAGTCACATTTTAGTATTAGATATATCTGTATCTAGACAAATCTAAGACAAGAATTTTGGGACAGAGGGAGTATAAGTGAAGAAAAAGAGCATTCTACAAATAAGGTTTTCTATATGTAGAGAAACAGGCAATCCAAACTTCAAATGATATAAGTGAAGCACATGGAGCATTCTATAAAGCCATACTCAAAAGATATAAGTGAAGTGCATGAAGCATTATATAAATCAACCAAGGACTATCTCATACCAGCATGGTGCATCAAAGAAAGGGGAAAAATAAACACAAAAGATGCTCCAAGAATTTGTGCATATCATGTGACGAATAAAAATATAGCTCCAAGTAAAATTATTGATGGTCGTTGGAAGAAAGAGGGGATGCCTTCCGGGGCATCCTCAAGCTTAGTTCCTTGGGAGTCCTTCAATATTACCTTGGGGTGCCTCGGGCATCGCCAAGCTTAGGCTCTTGCCACTCCTTATTCCATCATCCATCACGATCTCACCCAAAACTTGCTTCAATCACACAAAACTTAAAAAAACGTCGTGAGATTCATTAGTATAATAAAGCAAATAACTACTTTAAGTACTGCTACAAACCCATTCATATTTTATTTTTTCATTATACCTATTATATTCTAACTTCTCCATGGCTTATACCACCGATACAATCCATAGTTCCATCAAAACAAGCAAAACAATGGATCAAAAATAGAATCTGACAAAAACAAGACAGTATGTAGCAATCTGAACATTCACCATACTTCTGTAACTCCAACAATTCTGAAAAACTAGGAAAAATAAACAATTTGCGTAGTAGTACTGTGGAAATTTTTTAGAATTTTTGCACGTTCTAGTAAGAAAATGTAAATTCACGCACTATAGCAAAAGTTTTTGTTTTTTCACCGCACATACCAAACAAGCAATCTAAACATTCTAAAGGCAAATCTTGGCACATTATTTTTATAATACAATGGATTTGTACAAGGGGATAATTATTTTTGTTGAAAATTTTCGGTAATCAAGGTTTGGAAAGTTCCCATGGGAATGAACAAAGTTTAAGGAGCTCCCCACTTCAATGGTGCTCGTCTTTCTTACTTTCACTTTTCTTTTTGAAGAGTTTTAAGTTCCACTCTATACTTTTTGTTTTTTAGCTTTTTAAAATCACACAATAGAATAAAATGACTCTCTAAAACATTCGGGTTGTCTCCCTGGCAGCACTTTCTTTAAAGCCATTAACCTAGGCATAAAGTGCTCAAGTAATGGATCCACCCAGATCCCAAGGTATATCATAGCCAATTTTAATTAACAATGAGTTGTAATTTAGTAGTGAGCACAAAGCAACATATATCATGCAATCATCAAGTCTAACTCTCTTCCTATGCATCAGCATGTCATAAAAGAACAATTCATGCACATTAAGTAAAGGCTGAGACATAGCATAAACAGTTTCTTGCAATTTTATCGTGTTGGAAACATAGAGGTGGAGATGTAGTTCCTCTCTCATAATAATTGCAAATAGGAGCAGCAAGTACATGCGTATTATATTCATCAAAATCAACATGTGAAATAGTAAAACACAACCCATCAATATAATCCTTAATAAGAGCAAACTTCTCCAGTATGGTGTACTTGGGATAATTCAAAAAGATAATAGGACTATCATGTGTGGGTGCAATAGAAACAATTTCATTCTTAACATAAGGAACCATAGCAAGTTCATCTGCATAAGCATCATTCATATTGGCATCATGGCCACATGCATAGCAAGCATCAATTTCATCAAAAAGGGATATTTCAAACGAATCAACAAGATCATACCAATCACCATAGCATTCATTCTTCAGTAAGCATGAAGTGAAATTAAACAATGTATGGGATAAAGAGTTACTCTCATTAGAAGGTGGGCATGGGTGATCAATCTGCTCTTCCTCCTTTTGTTCTTCACTCTCCTCCTCATATTTTTTTATCTAATGAGCTCACAATTTTAGCAATTTCTTCTTCCATAGTTTCCTACAAAATATTAGCCTCTTCTTGGACAGTGGAGACTTTCTCAATAAATGCATCAATATTGGCATTGTATTTATAATTCTCGTAGCAATATTTAAGTATAGCAAAATTTTCAGGTCTATAAACAGCATCATCAAAATCTTCATACATTTCAAACAAAGATTCAATTTCATAAGCACCCATAAAAGTAATAAATTCTTTTATTCGTTCCACATCATAGTAATCATATATACCATTAGCATAAGAAGCCAAGGTTTCATTATCATGATATTCACGTGAGAAGGGAAGGTGTGGAGCCTTCATCCTAGAGCAACAAGTATAATCATATATCAATCATAAATCCCAAGCATACCAATGCAAGTAATTAATTTGATCCCATAAGAGTTTCCCTTTTTGAGTCAAGCGATAATACCTAAAGTATTCACATTGATCCAACGTGTCTCCGATTATCAAGTTGAATGGGGTTTTCTCAGGATTATCAAAGTAGTGTATAATATTTTTCACATAACGAGCATCGAGGGTTTTAGGAGGTTCCCCATCTCCATGAGTACAAAGTACAACTAATTTTTTTGGTATTTCGTGTTCCATATCCATAACTAAAGATATAAAACAACTTAGGACATAAAATAAAATCTACTTAGTGATAAAGCAAACAAGCTCACATGAGAATATTCACCCCATGCAATTGCTTCCTGGCAACAGTGCCACAAAAATGTATTGATAACCCACAAGTGTAGGAGATCAATTCCATCTTTTTGAAAAATAAGAGTGTCGAGCCCAACGAGGAGCTAAAGGCAGGATTTATATTCCCTTCAAGTTCTATCGACCATCGATACAACTCTACGCACACTTAACATTCGCTTTACCTAGAACAAGTATGAAACTATTTTGTATGTATGATGATAGAACTACTATGCAAAAATAAAACTAGGAGTACTTTGCGAGATAATAATAATTAGTTGTTTTGTAGAAAAAATAGTATAACACAAGAGAAGTATTTTGTCCCTAGGCAATTGATAACTAGACCAGTAATCATTATTACAATTTTATATGAGGGAGAGGTATGATCTAACATACTTTCCATACTTGGATCATATGCACTTATGATTGGAACTCTAGCAAGCATCCTCAACTACCAAAGATCATTAAGGTAAAACCCAACCATAGCATTAAGTATCAAGTCCTCTTTACTCCCATAGGCAACAACCCATTACCCGGGTATGTGTTTCTGTCACTCACGCCACCCACTATAAGAGAATCATGAACATATTGCAACACCCTACAGAGGGAATCCCTCACGCTTGTGCGACACAGAGGGCACCATAGGATAACACAAAAATAAAACATACAACTCAAACCAATCATGATCATCAATCAACCCATAGGACAAAACGAATCTACTCAAACATCATAGGATGGCCACACATCATTGGATAATAATATGTTGCATTAAGCACCATGTTTAAGTAGAGATTACAACATGGAGAAGGGGTTTTACACCACTGCATAGAGGAAGAGAGAGTTGGTAATGATGGCGGCGAAGTTGTTGGTGTAGATCGTCGTCATGATGATTGTCCCGGCGGTGTTTCAGTGCCACCGGGAGAGAGGGGGGAGAGCCCCCCTCTATTGGGTAACGTAGCATGCAATTTCAAAAAATTTCCTACAATCACGCAAGATCTATCTACGAGATGCATAGCAACGAGAGGGGGAGAGTGTGTCCATGTACCCTCATAGACCAAAAGCGGAAGTGTTAGGTCAACGCGGTTGATGTAGTCGAACGTCTTCGCGATCCAACCGATCAAGCACCGAACGTACGGCACCTCCGAGTTCAGCAGACGTTCAACTCGATGACGTCCCTCGAACTCTTGATCCAGCAAAGTGTCGAGGGAGAGTTTTGTCAGCACGACGGCATGGTGGCGGTGATGGTGATGTGATCCATGCAGGGCTTCGCCTAAGCACTATGACAATATGACCGGAGGAGTAAATTGTGGAGGGGGCACCACACACGGCTAACAGAATAACTAATGTGCTATGGGGTGCCCCCTTCCCCCGTATATAAAGGAGGAGGTGTGACGCCCCCGATTTGACCGTACACTAATCATACACACAAATGTGTATGATCAAGATGAAGGACTCACGGGAAGATACCACAACACAACTCTAGACACAAATTAAAATAATACAAGCTTTATATTAGAAGCCAGGGGCCTCGAGGGCACGAATACATAAGCTCGAATACACAAGAGTCAGCAGAAGAAAAAATATCTGAGTACAGACATAAGTTAAACAAGTTTTCCTTAAGAAGGCTAGCACAAAAGTAGCAAGGATTCAAAAGGCGAGGCCTCCTGCCTGGGACCTCCTAACTACTCCTCGAAGTCGAACTCCACGTAGAATCATCCTCGGGATCCTCTGGCTCCTGGACTCCATCATATGATTGCAATAACCGGGAAAGGGGGAAAAGAAGTAGCAAAGCAACCGTGAGTACTCATCCAATGTACTCGCAAGCAAGGATCTACACTACACATGCATTGGTATCAATGAAATGGGTAGTATCTATGGACCGAACTGTAGAATGCCAGAATAAGAGGGGGATCTAGTCCTATCAAAGACTACACTTCTGGCAGCCTCCATCTTGAAGTAGTAGAAGACAGTAGATGGTAAGTTAACCAAGTATCATCGCATAGCATAATCCTACCCAGCGATCCTCCCCTCATCGCCCTATGAGAGAGCGATCACCGGGTTATATCTAGCACTTGGAAGGGTGTATTTTATAAAGTATCCGGTTCTAGTTATCATAAGATCAAGGTACAACTCCGGGTCATCCTTTTACCGAGGGACAGGGCTATTCGAATAGATAAACATCCCTGCAGGGGTGCACCACATTTCCCAACACGCTCGATCCCCTTTGGCCGGACACACTTCCCTGGGTCCTGCCCGGACTCGGAAGATCAACACATCGGAGCCCTACCTAGGCACAACAAAGAGGTTAGCACGCCGGTCTAAATCCTATGCGCGCAAGGGTCTGGGCCCATCGCCCATTGCACACCAGCATGTTGCGAGGGCGGTCGATGAGCAGAGCTAGCAACCTCCATATCAAAGGAAGTTGTGTTACGCGGTCCAACCCGGCGCGCGCCGCTCAGTCGCTGATGTCACAAAGGCGTCAGCTGATACCACGACGTCGAGTGCCCATAACTGTTCCCATTTAGTTGGTTAGTGTGTATAGGCCAGAGGCCAGACTCAGATCAAATACCAAGATCTTGTTAAGCTTGTTATTTTTAAGTAACCGCAGACGCCGACCAGGGATAGACCCACCTCTCTCCTAGGTGGTCACAATCTGCCCTGTCGCTCCACCACAAAGTGAAAGTCGGAGGCCATCGGGAACCCAGGCCCACCACTACCTGGATGGAAGCACCTGCCCCTTCAGTCCCCATGTCGGAATCACTTGCAGGTACTCTACGAGCCGACCCGACTTTATTCACCACATGTATCACATATAATGTATATAAGTATATACCTGTCGTGGAATTGTCACGGCAGATGTCCGAGTGTGAGGACTTAGTCGTGAGGCCAACACATCTATGTGGTAGCTTGCGAGGGGTTGAGCAGAATCGAGAAACGCAACACAAGACAAGGATTTAGACAGCTTCGGGCACCGGGAAACATCATTCAGTAACAACCCTACATGATGTTTGTGGCTAGGTCTTATTATCATCACGAGGGAGTCGTCGTAAACCGGCTCTCCCAATTATGTCTAACCCTTAAGATTCTTCTCCCCCTCTTGGGGTGCCCTGCCCCTCCTTATATATGTTGAAGGGGCGGGTTACATGTAGAGTCCAGCTCGGATTAAGACTTAAACTATTTTGACTTCTCTTCATGGGCTTCTTAACATATTGGGCTTCTTAACGTCTCGGGCTTGTTAACCCCAGGCGACTCTGTCTGCCGAGTTATAACTGTCTGCCGGGTTATGACTGTCTTCCGGGTTATGACTATCTCCCGGGTTATGATTGTCTGTTGAGTTATGACTGTCTGCTGGGTTATGACTGTGTGCCGGGTTATGACTGTCTACCGGGTTATGACTGTCTGCCAGGTTATCTTCGGACTTAACACCTACCGGGTTATTATCTGATTTAACATCTGTCTTAACTGTCTGCCTTAACTGTCTGCCGATTTATCATCCGCCGGTTTACCAAGTCCCAGCCGGGTTATAACCCCCGCCGGGTCATACCGCGGGGTATATCCCCGACATTAGCCCCCAATTTAATTTGGATTTATCCATGTTAAACTGATCCTGATCATCCTTAAGTCCTTGTCATTTCCTTCTTCTGGAAAATCCGGGTCAACAAGCCAGCTTCATAATCAATTTACTGACATTGGTTCGTCATAGAGAAATATTGTGAAGAATAATTCATTTGATTCAGCTCCTAATGCCTACCAAAAATATTGGTCTTTAAAATACTCATATGATCTTCAACCGGCTTAAGGATGTAGAACTTGCCGGTTTATCATTGCCAAAATTGCCGGTTTATAAATATTGATGGCACCGGGTCATAATTGTTTGTTAACATCAGCTTTGAAAATATACCTCTTATATGCCTATCACTTGTAGCCCCCAAGTCTTAAGAAGGTAATGTAGTAACAGCTTAAGAATTGCTTCAATATGAATGTCACAAGCTTGAAGAAATCCAGGTTGTTCATCTCAATCACTAATCAAAACTGAGTATTCCACATATGTAGCCCCCAAGTGCCGAGTTTTCATGCTTGCAGCAACTTGGGACTTGTAATTGCCTGATGCTCATAAAAACTTCAACCAGTGTAGCCCCCAAGGGTCGGGGCATTATGCAAATAATGAGAAGGGACTTTGAAAATATGATCATGTAGACTTTAATAGCAACATGGAGCCTCCAAGGGCCGGCTCAGTAAGATAATACTGAGCTGGGACTTTATGTATACTTTATTGAAAATAACATCATATGATGTAACTCCCATCACGGGACTTGAACCCACATCCACAAGGTTAAGAGCTTTGTGCTTTACCAACTAAGGAGCAAACCCTTCAATATAATGGATTAAGACTTGTGTACCTTGAATTGTTGACAGGAGCAATTGGTAACCCCCAAGGGCCGGCTCATTATGATGTGATGAATTGGGTCTTCAATAAGACTAGTAAAAATGACTTTGCATTAGCCCCCAAGTGTCGTGGTGCATGGTTGCAGTGACATGAGACTTGCATATTTGATGTAATCTCAACTTGAATAATGTAGCCCCCAAGTGCCGGGTTGTAAGCTTGCAGCGACTCGGGACTATTCCTTCAATTGTAGAATAAATCATATCCATTGATAATATAATAGCCATTGCGCTAAAGCGACTCTAAAAACCTTAATCATAATATTGGTTATTGATAACCATAATAAAATCCAGCCATGTTGGCTATTTGAAGATTTGAATAATATAATCCAATGATTTATGAGCGCATGATTCCAATGGCGCAATCCAAATATATACTGGCGATTTATAGTCCCAAGCCAGGCCGGGTTAATAAACACCGGATAATTTATCATCATACTGGTGACTTATAGTCGAAAGCCAGACCGGGTTAATAAACACCGGATTAGTATAAACCTCATCAAAATAAACCTCAAAAAGAAAGAATTCAAAAGAAAACACGCAAGAAGCGAGCCTTTTCATGGGCTGCCAGGCCCAAAACGAGGCTTTTCATGGGCTGTCAGGCCACTGAGTTAAACCATTTTGTACAAACCTTATAAGATGGAACTCACATTAACCAATCATCATTTTAACTGAGACAAGTTCAGGGTCTGTATAAGATTGACTTGTCAAACGTTCGACGGGTCTTACCAGGATTACCTGGATGGAGTGACTTACTTAAGAAGGCAGGATAACCCAGGGTTTTAGGTGAATACACCTAGCTTCCAAGCCTGGCTTTTATTGCCTGTTACAAGGTTATAGACTCCTTGTTCTTGTAGAACAAAAGAGCCCCCAAGCAATATTTTGAGTTGTGCTCAGGGGGAACCTATGTTTGAGTTGTGCTTTTGCAACAGACTCTCTATGGTCCCTTTAACTTTTCTGAGAACTCGAACTTTGCGAGAGATATTTCTTCTTGAATCGGATGTTTAAACCAGATATTGAGATCTTCAAAGCTTTGTTGGAGACATCTTTCCCTTGAATCGGATTTTAAACCGGAATCTTCATTTTCAGCCGGAAATTTTCTGACGGCCTTTAAACTCAAACTTGCGAGAGATTAATTTTTTTGAACCAGAAATTCTTAAACTGGTTTTGAGAGCTTCAGAGCTTTGTGGGAGAACAGATTTCCCTTGAACTGGATTGTAAACCGGATATTTGAGAGCTTCAGTGAGACTGATTTCCCTTGAGCCGGATTTTAAACCGGATATTTGAGAGCTTCAACGCTTTATGGGAGAGAGATATCTCTTGAACCGGATTTTGAACTGGAATCCTTTCTGATGACTAGTAACTTCTTCATTTAGCAGGGATTTTGTAATTTTCATATACTTTTTAAGCCGGAAATTTTCTAACGGCCTTTAAATTTTCATCAATATAGCAGTAGCCTCTGGGATTGGGTTATCTTTCCCTCCATCGTGCTGGGGTTCTTAAATTTGCTGAAACTGGTAAGATTTGCTGAGTTATGTCATCGTAGCCCCCGAGTCTTAAGACGACTCGAGGAGTTGTCTTGAGATTCTTCGTATTTAACCATAGCAGCATGTATATATCATTGGTGTTGATAACACGATGTGAATCCATAGAAGGTTGAGGTGACCGCGGCGGGTTATAAATGATCCTGTATGAGCCGTGTCAGCAACTCGGCCAATGGTTCCTTTCAACTGGCTGTTTGAAGTTTAATCAAATTGTAGTGGCGGTGACTTGTGCGCATGTCCACTGAGCCATCCAGTAGACGGCGGCTGATGATAATTTGCCTCCAATTTGTTGGAAGAAAACCGAGCTACCCAACCAGTGACTTGCTCATACTCAATAGACAACTCATGTAGACAGGTGCGGCCCGGTGTGTTGATGTAAACCAGATCGCAAGGGCAGTAGCGTAAGCACTTCCATTGAGCACGGCAACACGAAAAAATGTAGTGAAAAATGACGATGCTATGCACTCCATATCCGTGATATAACCCCACGTCGGCGGTGAATAATTGTCCTGATGTATTTGGATGATAGATGATCTCACCATGTCTTCCATGATCATGGAAAAATTTGTCCTGCGCATAAAAACGTTAAAGGCACAATAATGTTTCTCAGAGGAATTAAAGTATAATGATGAAATAAATAGGGCAGATAACACCTGGTATTTTTGACGGATGAACACAGACTGAGCAAATAATACCTTGTTCTCCTGGTGTTCATGCCCGTAGATTTATTCCGGCTGGATGTAACAGTTGTGCTGACACCGGACTAGTACTGATAGCAATTTGTCCACGTGATACCCTCCACGTAGTATCAAGTGCCACAAACCAATAGATTTTGAACTTTTCTTCCAGCCCCGTTGGGCAGTCAACACGCCCACAGGCCACATTCAGAGATAACCATATTCAGAAATAACCACCCAGGCGACTCGAAGAAGGGGGGCGCGGCTGCGAAAATAAGAGGGGTCGGTTCGCGGTGATTGTCCGCAGCAGCGGGGCGAGTCTGAGTCTCGAAGCACAACAGCGGCCAAGACGGGCAACTTAGGGCTCTGCCCGGCGGTTTAATCACGAGGCAGGGCCGGTTTAGCACTGCTACGGCGGGTCAGTGGAGGCAGAGACGGGGCCAAGGCAGGGGGGTCGCAGGCAACCACGACGGCCGGCGGCTCATGGCGGGAGCGAAATCACTCGGCCAGGGACGGCAGCTGCGGGGGTGCCCGCGCGGAGCAGCGAAGGTGAGGTTGCCCGCGGCTAGGTAGCAGATTGAGGCAGAAGAAGCTTCAACATGTGCGGCTCGGCGACGTCGGTGAGTCATCAGATGCCAGCGGAGGCGGGACCATGGTGGTCTCGGCAATTCACAGTAGCGGCCGAAGCTGCCCACGAGCAGTTTAGAAGCGGGACCGGCGCGACTATTCGACCGGTGGCAGGTTGGAGAGGCACCGGCGGGTTGGAGCTGAAGCGCGGCGACTCAGCAGGCACAGTCGCTGGCAGGTATGGCGGATTAGAGCAGCGGTGGTTCGAGGCCGCTCTAGCAAGGGCGGCACAAGGTGGAAATAGCTTAGAACAGCAGCAGCTACAGTGGAGTAGAACAAATAGTCGGCAGCTCGTCGTCAGCAGTTGGGCGATTTAACACTAATAGGCTCCAAGGCAGGAGATCGACCCGGTGGCCGCTCAGCAGGGCCCTAATCCGGGTGTCTCGGGGGAGTGAGGTAGGGAAGCAGCAACAGGGGGCTCAATGATGAACCGAGGTGAGGTGTTCTGGCATAGCTATGGCGACGAAGTCAGCGGCGCTTCTGGAGGCGCGACACGATATAGCGGTGGCTCCAGGAGGCACGACGTGCGACATCAGCAGCTCCAAGAGACGAGGCGGCTCCGCAAAGGTGGCTTGGCGATGGCGACCTTGTGGCACGCAAGCGAGCGGGCGGCTGGGCCATAGAGGAGGCTGTGTCCAGGTGACCACAGGGTGATTCACGGCAACATAGACAATGGTGCGGTGAGCCGGACAGAGGCGGAACACCAACAGTGGCCTTTCCGCGGCGGAGGTGGAGACCGCGGCAGCGACTCCGATTGAAGAATGGCGACTTCGGTGAGTTATGGACGACAGCGACAGCCATTCGAGGAGACAGTTACAGGCCACAGTGGCGAGGTTGTACTGGTGACTGTGGTGGAACCTGTGGTCGGACGGATCGCTTGAACTCGAACCGGCCTCAGAGCAGTGACGCTACAGAGGAATCACCTTGTGCAGAAGGTCTTGCCTCAGACTCGGTGGATTGAGACGACGCGATGGCGACACACGGTTGAACCGACGGTGGATTCAAAGCGCATCGACAGCCGGTTTAACACGTAGTGGCAGACCGACGGCTGTAGCAGAAACGTCCTGGCCGTGGCTCACGGCACGGCCGGCTCGAAGGTTGCAGTAGAAGTGCAGATCAAGACTTGGCTCGCCGGTGAAACAATGGCATTCGGCAATTTAAAAGTGAGCCAACGATGTAGTGTTTTGAGTTCCGGCGACTCAGGGCGTGGATGACGAGGTCGCTTGGCCGGGGCGACTTAGGGCGCGGTTCGGATGGCGGGCGCTTGTCTTACAGCGGCAGCAGACGGAGGACCGGCCGAGTCGGCCGAGCCCGCAGCTGACAATAACGAGCGGGTCAATCCGGACCGGGTCAAGCCGCTTGCGCCGAGGCGGTTTATTACAGTCATAGGCGTTGACTTGGAGCGAGGGTGACTGCAGAATCTGTGTCCTTCTCCGGGTCATGGTTGTAGAGTTCCCAAAACGAGCTATATTGATTGGATCTTCAGACAATTGAGTTTCTCTATCTATTTCATGCAGGTGTTGAGTACTTTCCTTGCATCATGCGTCGGTGTTGCCTCCTCCGAGTCGTGGCCTGTTTTGGTCAATCCGTGCCTTCCTCCGGGTCATGGTGGCCGGCTCAGAGATAGTAGCGACTTCGCGGATGCAGAGCGAAGCTGCAGTAACGACTTGGAAACCACTTGGCCATGGCACCAGCTGCGACTTAAAATGCAGGGGCAGGGGCGACTCACGCGAGGCGCTGGAAGTGACCCAGAGGCAAATAGCTCGGTGATGTAGGGGTTCCAGGCCAATGAGACCGGTCGACGGGTGGCTCTTCGTAGTTTGCTGTAACGCCTAGTTGTTTTAGGATTGAGCTGGCAGTTTGACCCCGTCTCGGTTTCTAAGAGTGCAACAAAAAATTCATCCGGTTACGACGGATCAACACATTATGGTGGCCGCACCATGCAACCCTAATTTCTCAATCCTCCAACTGACATACCACGGGCTTCTCCATCCCTGAAGAAATCCCTCCAAAAACTCAACACCACTGTGCGCAAGCCCCACGGTGGGCGCCAACTGTCGTGGAATTGTCACGGCAGATGTCCTACTGTGAGGACTTAGTCATGAGGCCAACGCATCTATGTGGTAGCTTGCGAGGGTTGAGCGGAATCGAGAAACGCAACACAAGACAAGGATTTAGATAGCTTCGGGCCCCGGGAAACATCATTCGGTAACAACCCTACATGTTGTTTGTGGCTAGGTCTTATTATCATCATGAGGGAGTCGTCGTAAACCGGCTCTCCCAATTATGTCTAGCCCTTAAGATTCTTCTCCCCCTCTTGGGGTGCCCTGCCCCTCCTTATATATGTTGAAGGGGCGGGTTACATGTAGAGTCCAACTCGGATTAAGACTTAAACTATTTTGACTTCTCTTCATGGGCTTCTTAACATATTGGGCTTCTTAATGTCTCAGGCTTGTTAACCCCAGGCGACTCTGTCTGCCGGGTTATAACTGTCTGTCGGGTTATGTCTGTCTGCCGGGTTATGACTATCCCCGGGTTATGACTGTCTACCGGGTTATGATAGTCTGTCGGGTTATCATCTGACTTAACACCTGCCGGATTATTATCCGATTTAACATCTGTCTTAACTGTCTACCGGTTTATCATCCGCCAGTTTACCAAGTCCCAGCCGGGTTATAACCCCGGCCGGGTCATACCGCGGGGTATATCCCCGACAATATCCGTGACCACCTCCCAAGTGATCACGGCCCGATAGTATAGCATGGCAGACGGACAAGAATGTAGGGCCACGGATGGTATACTAGCATCCTATACTAAGCATTTAGGACTGCAGGTAAAGGTAACAACAGTAGTAGCAAAGACAGGCTATGCATCAGGATAGGATTAACGGAAAGCAGTAACATGCTACACTACTCTAATGCAAGCAGTAGAGAGAAGAATAGGCGATATCTGGTGATCAAAGGGGGGCTTGCCTGATTGCTCTAGCAAGTAGGGGTCGTCAATAATGTAGTCGACCGGGGCACCAGCAGCGGCGTCAGTCTCGTAGTCTACCGGAGAGAAGAGGGGAAGAAACAGTAAATACGGAGCAAACAATGCATCGCAAAACATAACGAGGTAATACGCGGTGCTAGGTATGCCCTAACGCGGTACTAGGCGATGCTGGCAAAGGGGGGAAACATCTGGGAAACTATTCCCGGTGATTGACGTTTTCGGACAGACGAACCGGAGGGGGATTGTTGCATGTTCGCTATGCTACGTACGTGTGACGAATGAACGGACTGCATATTCGAAATCGTGTCATCATTCTGAGCAACTGCCATGTACAAAGTATTTTCATCGGAGTTACGGATTATTTTATATTAATTTTAAAGTTTAATCAATATTATGGAATTTCCTGAAAATTGGCAAAGTCTCAGAATTGTTCAGTTTTTGAACATCACTTAGCTGTTTTCCAGAGGCTATAGCTAGTGTTCTGTACATCCTATGAATTAGTGCCTTTACCATTTTTTCATCTTTCTGTCATCTACAGGACAATATCATTCTCATCCATGTTAGAGTTCAGTTTCTTGATCGAAACTGCATTTGAAAAGTGCCACTTGAAGTTAATTCCAGAAACTGTTAAAATATACGAACATAGGATTTTGTGATTTTCATAGGATTTAATCCTTACATCTGTTGAATTTGGCCCAATGGGATGTTTTGAACCTTGTCAAGTGTACTACCCGCACGTATTTATTTTAGCTATGTTAAGATTTGTTTAGTTGTTGTTTTGAGGCTGTTCAAGGGCCTAACCAGTGTTGTTTTATGAAAGTTAGCAGCTGCTAGAGTAACTGAATGTTACTGTAGCAGTGATGCACTAGTAGTAGCAGTTGCAGACGGCGAGTGAAGGCGCGGCGAGGCAGGCACAGAGGCGGGCGTGTGCGGGAGAGGCGGAGCACGGCGACGCAGGCGAACACTCGCGGCTGGTGGGAGGAGCTGGCGCGGGATGGCAGCCAGCCGTGGGTTGGGGACTGCGTGAGCAGCAATGGAAGCAGCACGCGGCCGCCGGATGTAGCAGCGGCAGTAGGCGAGCAGCAGCTATGCAGAGCAGTGCGGCAACAAACGGGCTACGTGCGTGCCGGTGTGTTCGAACAAGCAGTGGTGCCACGTCCATCTAGGCTAGCGAGAGGCGCCGAACGCCCGGAGCGGCACCGGCGATGAGCTAAAGCGGCACCGGAGTTCGAGCGCTAGTGGAAACGGAGCTAGGAGGCACGAGAAGGCACGCGCTCATGCTTGTTGGGCTCCTGTGAGCACCCGAAGCTCGATGCCGTGCTCAGGCAAGAATGACAGGGGCCATGGCCACGACGACAAGGCGATCCGCAGCGACGATCTCACAGCAATGGAGACGAGGTAGCTACGGTGCGCGAGGGGGGTTAACGGGGATGAGCAGAAGACAAGGAAGCTCACCGAGCAGCACGCCGATGGCCCTTGGTAGTTTAGGAGCAGCAGGAGTCGACGGCATTCGTCGGAGACGCGCCGATGATCCGAGGAAGAAGACGGCCTCAATCCGAGGCTGCGGTGACACAGAGCTCGGGCTCCAGGTCGTGGAGGCTGCAGTGGCGGAGGTTCACAACATGACGGCGGAGCGAGGTGGTGGCTGTGGCCGCAATGGTGACAGGGAATGGCGGTGAGCGTGCTCGGGTCAAAAGGGATCTGAGGAGGGGGAAGCGCGGGCATGAGCTTGAGGAGGGGGTCAGGCTAGGGTTAGCAGGAGGGTCGACGACGACCTTGTAGATGGAGGGGAGAGGCCGGATGGCTACCGCATGGCCATCTGCGGCCATGGACGCACGCCCGGTGGCCACTGCGTGCGGTGAGCAGTAGGAGGTAGGGGAAAGGCCCCCCTAGTGGGCCGGGCTGGCTACTGTGCATTGGAAGCCCAAGAGTACAGTAGGCCTTTGCCCCTTTTCTTTTTTTTTTTTGCTTTTTTCTGTTTTGCAAATTGTTTAGCAACCATTTGAGTTTTGTAAAAGTATGTGACTTAGCTCAATAATTATAGTGTAATATTTACCACTGCCAGAAAATGGTTTGGATCCAAAATGATTTCATTTGAATTTTTAATAAATGACTTTTCACTTTAAATTTGAATTGCCATTTGAATTGGAATTTGAAATGAGCTATCATCCAAATGATGATCAAGCGTGATAATCATGGTGACTACGCATTATCAGAGGGTGATCACTGTAGTGTGATACTGGGGATGTTACAAATCTCCTCCACTACAAGAAATCTCGTCCTGAGATTTAAGAGGTAGAGAAGGGGGGAGGTCTAGTTATGAAATTCTAACGGATCTTCTCGGCCGTGGTTGCTCTTCTCAAAGTGGTCGATCCATTACATTGACGTCTTCATTTCTCTGCTTCAGGTCATCATGGTGAAGTCGTCCTTTTCCTTGGGAACCCCAACGTACTTACGAATCGGTAAGGGGCAGCTCGGCTACGACAGAATGCTTATGAGGGAAACAATCCGGGGTTACCCCATGAATGAGAATAAGAATATCTCTCGAGTTGAACATATAAAATACATCGAGAGTAAGGTACGCATGTACAATAGGAGGTTCCAAGCGGATATATAGTTGCTCGAAGTCTGAATCAGAGTGAGAAAGGGGTTCAGAGCAGCGAGAGTAAGTATTGCGTCTGATACCAGAATAGAGCACTAGGAAGGTGGCCCGTGAATTAAATACGAAGCCAAGCGTGAGGAATAATCATTAGAAACAGGGTTGTACAGGAGAGTCAGGTTTCGATCCTGTGGAACTGTGGGTTATGGGCCCACCATGTGGGTTAAAAGTAGGAAGGGCGGAGACGTCTTGCGTGATCATGTAAGCAAGGCATATCAGAGGATAGCATGTCATTTATGTCGGCAACAACATCGGTACCAAGGGCGAGGGACAAAGAGAACCATTTTCCTGCTCGTCGAAAGGAGGCAGACCAATAGGCAAAGTTCTCGTCCATCGGTGGTTACCGGAATATCATCAACAATAGTAACAGGGTCTTACTGAACGAGTTCTACACCACAGTGTTTACATAAGCAGGGAGATATTACTGCTTACATCATATTGATCACAGAAAGGTTAAACAAAACAATGGAAATGAAATTATGTTTATCAGATTAAACAAAACAATGGAAGGGAAAATGTGTTTAAACACATATTTCAGGGGTATATCCTTCCCAAGGACAAGCAGGGCATGATATCAATGACAGGATATAACATAGAAAACCCTTTAGGTAAGAGGAGAGAAATTTCATGACATTACCCATACAAAGGTGTTTGGATAATTGATAAGGAAAATTTTGCATTGTGCTTCAAATGTTCTTATTGATGATAGGAGTACCACATACATGCTTCGAGATGGCTTTGACATGGTCTTCAAGCAAAGGTCGGACTTTGCAGACACAAAGGATTCATCAAGAACAACTTATAAAATAAGTCTTGCAATTTCCTCATGGAAGAATCGCTAAGCTTGCTAAAAAGGAAACTATAACAATAGGTCCTCCGGCCAGGTGTGCTAGGCATGACATCATCTTACCAGGTCATA
Organism: Triticum aestivum; assembly: GCF_018294505.1. Taxonomy (NCBI): domain Eukaryota; kingdom Viridiplantae; phylum Streptophyta; class Magnoliopsida; order Poales; family Poaceae; genus Triticum; species Triticum aestivum. Next base: position 319,984,493 of record NC_057812.1, read on the forward strand.
TAAAGACCAATGTTATAACTCTTGGATATATGTTCCAACCATCATATCTGACCGAGATTCAGATCTGATTGGTGTCAGGATACCTCAAACTCAGGATGCTTGAGGAGAAAAGGTGTGACACAAATTGACGAGATGACATCGAAGATTCTCGAGAAATAAACTATGGAAGCAAGTTCCGAAACAAGAGTTCATCAGTAAACCAACGAGCGGATGAGGAGGTGGCTGATGGAATTAGCGACAATTCATCGAGGTTTCCAAAAAGATAGATTACCACAATTATGTGAACAAGGAGATAATATTGGACATATTGAAGTAGATAACGAAGTATGTTCAAGGAAAACATCCACGATTAAACATTGATCAAAACATGCACCTAGAAGGACGGACTAAGTAGCCCGATCAATGTTAGAATGGTGATTCAATAACCAATAGACTAAGAATCAAGCTATCAACCATTAATGTCAAAGCAATAGGGTTGCTAGAAGTTTTGAATTTACACATCACTGACCATTTGTCGGTATTCCGGTTAGAAACATCACGGGGACCAAGAAAAGAATGGTGATGGTAATAAATATCACTTGTATCAAGAATTCTTAAGGGGTGGTGAAATTATCGCGACATTCTTGACATAAAAGACAGTGGTACCCAAGGTAGAACATAACATAAGCTGGATAGAAAGGAGCTCCATAACATGATCAATTTTGTGTCGGAGGGGAGGAAATAATGTTGTCGATGATAACACAGACCATCGAGGGGCAAGGGTGGTATTTCTCATCAAGAATTCAATAGTTATCTTGGAAGAGCTCCGAATGTTGATGATCATCATGACACATTTGTTGAGAGATTTCAAGATGTAATCGATCGGCGATGACATCAAGTCAAATGAATGGTGAAGCAAAAGGTTATTGGAACCAAGGGTATGACACAAACTCCAAACCAAGTTTCTGTTCAAGGCCAAATGAGATGATGAGGAAGATCGACATAAGTTTAGCTCATCGACAAAAATTGTGCTCAGGGAAGAAGGACCAGGTAGCACAGTTAAAATTTAGCACAATAATGATATAGCCGATCAGGCTAGGAATGACTTGAAGGATTATTAAACTCATAAGCAATGAATATTACTTAGAATTATCGAACCAGAGTGCGGAATCGGTTCACTTACCGGTGTTCTTGAGCGACTAACAACTCAGAACCCATGAAAAATTGGAATCAGTGAGAAATAATAGCTGATGAAGACTCATAAGATGCAACACAGTTCTTAGATATTCTCGAGATACCAGAGGGTAATACTCGACGGTAGATCAAAGTAGAGGTTGGACCGGGGTATTGACTTGCAAAAGACAAGTGCTTTAACTTGTCTGAGAATGGGATCAAAGAGAAAATATGGTCGGAACCACGATTGCATAGGACCAACTCACAGATACCAGATGATATTATATCAACGAAATAGTTATTATTACAAGAAGCTTCTATGGTAGGATCTACATCATGTCCATGGGCATGAACACAAAGTTCAAGGTTGACTCCCACTTCTTCAATGTATAACCTTCCATTCACCTCTCACTTTCGAAGAAGTTGTAGTGTTGAAATTTTATCTAGCAAAATACCAGAAGAGTATGACTCATGAAAATTTCGAGTTCACACATATTAAGGAAGGCATAGGTTCAACCCGTCAGGGTATGGTGGAAACATATACCATAAGCTTCAATAGTAAATACCACCAGCTCAAAAATAGAGAATGGTTGAGAAAGCAGAGGATAAAATTTACCAAAGGCTTTATATATACGTGGAAAGGCTCACAAGGTTATTTGAATATGAAGGACAATGTCGGATAATAATCCAACAAGAGGTCTGGTGGTCTAGAACGGAGCTGACGTGAGTATCGGTACTCTATCAAAGGAAGAAGGAATGCAAGTGCATCGGATTATAGAAACAACTGACTAACTCAAAGCTCAAATGCAAAGGAATTATGAATTCCAAGACAAGGGATCAGAAGCAATGCTCTGATTAGGGATGGATAAGTTGAATAGCCTTAGGGGTACAATCGACGGCAATTTGATTGGTCGAGAACCAGCTCCTGTTCAAAATGACGTCTAAGCTGGAAGGATGAATTCTAGGATCTGATTGAGGATTGCTGGCATTCGCAGCATATTGAATCAACGGACTCAAGATGATAGTGACAAATGATGCCAATAAGATTACTAGACTTATGGGATTATCCATAATGCAAGCAAGCCAAAATTTCAAGAGCAATAAGCTACTAAGGATTTTCGGAAGGTTGAATACTATTTCGAAGACTTTTCTGAAACACATGAACGACTAGGAATGAGCGGATACTCGGTAAGTGCGAGGAATTTATCCGTAGGGGTATTCATGTGGCAAGGAACTGCAAGGCAGTAGGCACAAAGTATTCTCGGAACAATAGAGATAATTTCAGGATATCTTGTAATAACAAGACCAACGAGGAATGATTGTTAGAATGGAAAGTGTACGTGGTTATCCATAGGGGTTTATCGTTGGAAGGGAATTGCAATAGCGATGGCACAAAGTCTCGAGAGATCATCAGAGGGTATCTTCGGAATCCTTCGATGCACCAAGCAATCATCTGGAGTGAGGGTCTCTCTAAGAGGAAGTAATTACGAGAACCTAGAGTTATAGTTAGCAAAATCATTTAACCCGAATAGAAGAGAGATCAGAGTCCCAGAGTATAGACGAGGAGTAAAAGATCCTAATACCACCCAATGGCGACGTGGGCCCATAAGCCACACATCCATGTTAGTAAAAGATTTGTAGTTGACTAGACTCAACTTCGGCCAAGGAGTTTGGAAGGGGGATTCCTATAGGCAGTTGACTCTGATACCAACTTGTGATGCCCCCGATTTGACCGTACACTAATCATACATGCAAATGTGTACGATCAAGATCAAGGACTCACGGGAAGATATCACAACACAACTCTAGACACAAATTAAAATAATACAAGCTTTATATTACAAGCCAGGGGCCTCGAGGGCTCGAATACATAAGCTCGAATACACAAGAGTCAGCTGAAGCAAAAGTATCTGAGTACAGACATAAGTTAAACAAGTTTGCCTTAAGAAGGCTAGCACAAAAGTAGCAACGATGGAAAAGGCGAGGCCTCCTACTTGGGACCTCCTAACTACTCCTCGAAGTCGAACACCACGTAGAATCATTCTCAGGATCCTCTGGCTCCTGGAATCCATCATATGATCACACTAACCGAGAAAGGGGGAAAAGAAGTAGCAAAGCAACCGTGAGTACTCATCCAATGTACTCGCAAGCAAGGATCTACACTACATATGCATTGGTACCAATGAAATGGGTAGTATCTGTGGACTGAACTGCAGAATGCCAGATTAAGAGGGGGATAGCTAGTCCTATCGAAGACTACGCTTCTGGAAGCCTCCATCTTGAAGCAGTAGAAGACAGTAGATGGTAAGTTAACCAAGTATCATCGCATATCATAATCCTACCTGGCGATCCTCCCCTCGTTGCCCTGTGAGAGAGCGATCACCGGGTTATATCTAGAACTTGGAAGGGTGTATTTTATTAAGTATCCGATTCTAGTTGTCATAAGGGCAAGGTACAACTCCGGGTCGTCCTTTTACCGAGGGACACGACTATTCGAATAGATAAACTTCCCTGCAGGGGTGCACCACATTTCCCAATACGCTCGATCCCCTTTGGCCGGACACACTTCCCTGGGTCATGCCCGGCCTCGGAAGATCAACACGTTGCAGCCCTACCTAGGCACAACAGAGAGGTCAGCACGCCAGTCTAAATCCTATGCGCGCAGGGGTCTGGGCCCATCGCCCATTGCACACCTGCACGTTGTGAGGGCGGCCGGTGAGCAGACCTAGCAACCTCCATTTCAAAGGGAGTTGCGTTACGCGGTCCAATCCTGCGCGCGCCGCTCAGTCGCTGACGTCAAGAAGGCTTCGGCTGATACCAGGCGTTCGAGTGCCCATAGCTCTTCCCGTGTAGTTGGTTAGTGTGTATAGGCCAGTGGCCAGACTCAGATCAAATACCAAGATCTCGTTAAGTGTGTTATTTTGAAGTAACCGTGGACGCTGACCAGGGCCAGACCCACCTCTCTCCTAGGTGGTCTCAACCTGCCATGTCGCTCCACCATAAAGTAATAGTCGAGGGTCGTCAGGAACCCAGGCCCATCACTACCTAGATGGAGCCACCTCCCCCTTCAGTCCCCACATCGGAATCACTTGCGGGTACTCTATGAGCTAACACGACTTTAGTCACCACATGTATCACATATAATGTATATAAGTATATACCCGTAATCACTCCCAAGTGATCACGACCCGATAGTATAGCATGCCAGACGGACAAGAATGTCGGGCCATGAATAGAATACTAGCATCCTATACTAAGCATTTAGGATTGCAGGTAAAGGTAACAATAGTAGTAGCCAAGACAGGCTATGCATCAGGATAGGATTAACGGAAAGCAGTAACATGCTACACTACTCTAATGCAAGCAGTAGAGAGAAGAATAGGAGATATCTGGTGATCAAAGGGGGGCTTGCCTGATTGCTCTGTCAAGTAGGGGTCGTCAACAACGTAGTCGATCGGGGCACCAACAGTGACGTCAATCTCGTAGTCTACAGAAGAGAAGAGGGGGAAGAAACAGTAAATACAGAGCAAACAAAGCATCACAAAACATAACGAGGCAATACGCGGTGCTAGGTATGCCCTAACGCGGTACTAGGCGATGCCGACAAAGGAGGGAAACATCCGGGAAAGTATTCCTGGTGTTTGATGTTTTCAAGTAGATGAACCGGAGGGGGATTGTTGCATGTTCGCTATGCTAGGTATGTGTGGCGAACGAACGGACTGCGTATTTGGAATTGTCTCATCGTTCTGAGCAACTTTCATGTACAAAGTATTTTCATCCAAGTTACAGATTATTTTATATTAATTTCAGAGTTTAATCAATATTATGGAATTTCCTGAAAATTGGCTAAGTCTGAGAATTGTTCAGTTTTTGAACATCACTTAGCTGTTTTCCAGAGGCTATAGCTAGTGTTCTCTACATCCTATGAATTAGTACCTTTTACCATTTTTTTTCATCTTTCTGTGATCTACATGAGAGTATCATTGACATCCATGTTAGAGTTTAGTTTCTTGATCGAAACTACATTTGAAAAGTGCCACTTGAAGTTAATTCCAGAAACTGTTAAAATATATGAACATAGGATTTGTAATTTTTATAGGATTTAATCCTTACATCTTTTGAATTTGGTCCAATGGGATGTTTTGAACCTTGTCAAGTGCACTACCCGCACATATTTATTTTAGCTATGCTAAGCTTTGTTTAGTTGCTGTTTTGAGGTTGTTCAGGGGCTAACCAGTGTTGTTTTACAAAAGCTAGCAGCTGCTACAGTAACTGAATGTTACTGTAGTAGCGCTCCACTAGTAGTAGCAGTTGCAGACGGTGAGCAAAGGCGCGGCGAGGCAGGCGCAGAGGCGTGTGTGTGCAGGGGAGGCGGAGCACGGCGACGCAAGTGAACGCTCGCGGCTGGCGAGAGGAGCTGGCACAGGCTGGCAGCCAACCGCGGGCTGGGGACTACACGAGCGGCAATGGCAGCAGCACGCGGCCGCCGGATGCAGCAGCGGCTGTAGGCGAGCAGCAGCTATGCAGAGCAGTGCGGCAGTAAACGGGCTACGTGCGCACGGGTGTGTTCGAACGAGCAACGAGTGTCGCATTCATCTAGGCTAGCGAGAGGCGCCGGGAACCACCGGAGTGGCACCGGAGTTCGGGCACTAGTGGAAACGGAGCTAGGAGGCACGAGAAGGCACACGCTCGTGCTTGTTGGGCTCCTGTGAGCACCAGGAGCTCGATGCCGTGCTCAGGCGAGCATGATAGGGGCCATGGCCACGACGGCGAGACGATCCATGGCGACGAGCTCACAGCAACGGCGACGAGGTAGCTACGGTGAGCGAGGGGGTTAACGGGGATGAGCAGAAGACGAAGAAGCTCACCGAGCGGCACGTCGATGGCCCTTGGTAGTTTAGGAGCAGCAGGAGTCGACGGCGTTCGTTGGAGACGCGCCGGCGATTTGAGGAAGAAGACGGCCTCAATCCGAGGCTGCGGTGGCACAGAGCTCGGGCTCCAGGTCGGGGAGGCTGCAGCGGGGTCCGGCGGAGCTTCACGATAGGACGGCGGAGCGAGGTGGTGGTTGTGGCCGTGATGACGACAGGGAACGGTGGTGAGCATGCTCGGGTCAAAAGGGATCTGAGGAGGGGGAAGCGCAGGCATGAGAGAGAGGAGGGGGGTCAGGCTAGGGTTAGCGGGAGGGTCGACGACGACCTTGTAGATGGCGGGGAGAGGCCGGATGGCTGCCGCATGGCCATCCGCGGCCATGGACGCATGCCCGGCGGCCACCACGTGAGGTGAGCAGTAGGAGGTAGGGGAAAGGCCCCCCTAGTGGGCTGGGCTGGCTACTGTGCATTGGGAGCCCAAGAGCACAGTAGGTCTTTGCGCCTTTTCTTATTTTTTTTGATTTATTTTCTATTTTGCAAATTGTTTAGCCACCATTTGAGTTTTCTAATAATATGTGACTTAGCTCAATAATTATAGTGTAATATTTACCAATGCGAGAAAATGGTTTGGAGCCAAAATGATTTCATTTGAATTTTTAATAAATGAATTTTCACTTTAAATTTGAATTGGAATTTGAAATGAGCTATCAACCAAATGATGATCAAGCAGTCATAATCATGGTGACTATGCATTATTAGAGGGTGATCACTGTAGTGTGATACGGGGGATGTTACAGGAGGGGAGGAGGCCGGCCTAAGGGGGCACACCATGGGGGGAAACCGACTCAGACTCCTACTGAAAGTCGCCCCCCTTCCTTATTTCGGTGGGGGAAAGGGGGAAGGAGAGCTTGTTCAATTCGGACAGCCCATGGTGGGCGTGCCACCCCTTGTGGGCTCTCCTCTCTCTGCCCTACGGCCCATGTTGGCCCATTACTTTCCCGGGGGGTTTCGGTAACCTCCCGGTACTCCGAAAAATACCCGAAACACTCCGAAACCATTCTGGTGTCCGAATACTATCGTCCAATATATCAATCTTTACCTCTCGACCATTTCGAGACTCCTCGTCATGTCCGTGATCTCATCCGGCACTCTGAACAATCTTCGGTCACCAAAACACATAACTCATAATACAAATCGTCATTGAACGTTACGTGTGCGGACCCTACGGGTTCGAGAACTATGTAGACATGACCGAGACACATCTCCGATCAATAACCAACAACGGAACCTGGATGCTCATATTGGTTCCTACATATTCTATAAAGAACTTTATCGGTCAAACCGCAATGACAACATACGTCATTCCCTTTGTCATCGGTATGTTACTTGCCAGAGATTCGATCGTCGGTATCTTCATACCTAGTTCAATCTCGTTACCTGCAAGTCTCTTTACTCATTCCATAATGCATCATCCCGCAACTAACTCATTAGTCACATTGCTTGCAAGGCTTATCGTGATGTGCATTACGGAGAGGGCCCAGAGATACCTCTCCGATACTCGGAGTGACAAATCCTAATCTCGATCTATGCCAACCCAACAAAAACCTTTGGAGACACCTATAGAGCATCTTTATAATCACCCAAATTATGTTGTGACGTTTGATAGCACACAAGGTGTTCCTTCGGTATTCGGGAGTTGCATAATCTCATAGTCAAAGGAATATGTATAAGTCATGAAGAAAGCAATAACAATAAAACTTAACAATCATTATACTAAGCTAACGGATGGGTCTTGTCCATCACATCATTCTCCTAATGTTGTGATTCCATTCATCAAATGACAACATGTGTCTATGGTCAGGAAACTTAACCATCTTTGATTAACGAGCTAGTCAAGTAGCGGCATACTAGGGACACTTTGTTTTGTCTATGTATTCACACATGTATCAAGTTTCCGGTTAATACAACTATAGCATGAATAATGAACATTTATCATGATATAAGGAAATATAAATAACAAATTTATTTGTAGTGATCCGACTTCTAACAGTGAAATCTTTGTGCATAAGTGTCATCCCTGGATCGATAATGCTGACACACACAGTACTCGAGGATTTATAACAGAGTGCAATCACACACTTATTACATCTAATATGTCAACGAGAGAACTATTACAATAATATGGCTGAAGGAAAATGAGTCCATCAACTCCAATGGCATAGCTGAGTGCACGACAATGACCTAGCGCACCTTACTCTTCGTCTGAAAACTCTGCAACATAATACATTGCGGCCTGTGTAGGTCAACACATGGAATATGCTGGCAAGATAACACGATAGAGAAATGAACAAGTAACATCTATAACTATATGCATATATGGCTGGTGGAGGCTCTATGTTATCATTTGCATAAAGCTAATTTTTTCCTACATCAAAGGAATATATTTTATTTAACTACAAAGTTGGTTTGAAAAAGAATTATTGAGAAGGTTCCTCCAACTCAATCCCAAAATAATAATTATAACCCAACAAATTAATTAAGTAAAGTGATGAGATCAAATCAATAATTCAAGTACCAGATACTCAAGATGTCAATAACCGGGGACAGCATGGGTAACCATGATTAGTTTGTACACTCTGTAGAGGGTTGTGCACTTTTCTCCACAAGACCCGATCTCCTCCGTTTTTTTCTGGCACTTCAGGATGTTTGAGAAATGGATGACCGAGACAGTCTTTCAGAAGCATTAACTCTTTACTCTAGGTAGACAGTACCACCTACATCCCCTACATCTGCTAGCCTACCACTGAAAGAGGTCACACAACTTACTCAACTATGCCAGAGCCCATAATGGTTTGTGGCTGCACACGGAAGTTTCTAGCATGAATAATATAAAGATCCCTTTGAGCCTGGGAGGCAAACCATAGGATGATCTCACGGGTACTCCGGGATATCCTAGGAAAACACTAGATTGCTCCAGGTGCCCGGACAACCACTGGGTGCTCTAGGGTGCCTCAACCAATCCACCCAGATGTGTATTAAAGTAGCCACCTTAAGTTTAACCATTAATTTAAAACTCTCAGATCTGTCATGGATCACTCAAACCAAACCACGTCTACAAGCATAGCATAGCAGTATAAGCATAACGTAGTAACTCCCAAGGTTTGAATAAGAGGGCAATAGGTTCCTACCTCATCATCTACTTCCCAATACCCACATGTTATCAAGTCCTAACCTTGCAGTGTTTGAGGATTGAAACTAATGCATAAAAACTGGGTAATAAGGGAGTATGATCAAAGTGTTACTTGCCTTGCTGACGATCTGAAAACCCTAGTGAATCGTAGTAGCAAGCCTCGCACTCCGGAAACTCTATCGTGAACAAACAATAGCATACATAAGCACTCAAGCATAATATGCAAGGGTAAAACTCAAGAGAAAATATCTACACTGAAAGTTCAACTGATGAGCCTCGATTTGCAAAAAGAATCAATCGAATCGGAGCTACGAAACTTAAACTGCGATCAAAAGAAGTTCGAATTCAAATCAGCTTGAAATCAAATTTTAAATTTTCAAAACCATGTTCAAGTTGGTTATTTGGAAAGAAGGAAACAAGACGAAGATTTAGGCGCTGGTTTCACTGGATTTGGATAAACGAGCAAAAAGTAACAGAGGTTTGAAGATCAGGGACTAATCTATGATAAAAGTATTCACGGATAGGTCCCTGGCCGAAAAATAAAACTAAAAAGAAAAATCTATCGGGCGAACGTCCGCTATCAGAGACTAACGAACGAAAACCGTCCGTTAATAGAACTTAACCGGTGAACATTCACTAACTAAACTAAAACTAAAAAGAAAAACCGAAAAAAATAAACCATCGAAACCCTAAAAACCGATCTAGGTTTTTACCTAAAAACCGGCAAAAACCGGTGGCGGGTTCCGGCGAGGTCCAGCGAGGCGGGATGTGGCGGCGGCGCGGCACACGGCAGCGGGCGGCAAGCGGCAGCGGCGCGGTAGCAACGGCAGCAGGCAGCGACGGGCGGCGCGATGCAGCTGCGGTGGCGAGGAGGCGGCAGTGGCTGCGGTGGCGGGGTGAGGAGGAGGCGGCGGGGCTGGGTGGCTTATAAAGGGACTGGGGGGCTTCTTGCGGGAGGGGACACGAGGCGGCGGCGGACCCGGAGTCTGGCTCAGACTCCGGCGAGTCGGGCGGCGGCGGGACTCTCCCGAGCGGGAGGCGGCGCGCGGTGGGCCGGCTCGGCTGGGCCTTCGGCCCAGTCGGGCGAAGAGACTTTTTTTAAATAGATTTCGACCGAAGGAAAAATCCTAATAAAATATAAAAAAAATAAAATAAAATACTGGAAGCAATTTTCACCATCCAAACCTAATATTTAGGATAAGGTGAACATTTTTCTGGCCTAAAAATGCAATTTTCAAAAATGCATATTTTTCTAATTCAAATAAAATGGCAAACAAAATACAAATAAAATCATCATTTGATTTTAAAATTTCTTCTCCAATAGTCCTCTCTTTTGAAGAAGACATTTTATCTTCTCTCGTTTATTTTTATTATTGGAAATAATTGGAGATAAAAATATTAAAATCAAATTGATCCTCTTTTCAAATTTGAAAAATTCAAATATGAAAATTTGTGAAATCTCCAACTCTCTCCTTGGGTCCTTGAGTTGCTTAAGATTTTTAGGATCTCAACCAAAAATGCAAATATAATATGATATGCATATGATGACCTATGTATAACATCCAAATTGAAAATTGGGATGTTACACTATTATTGCCTCTAGGGCATATTTCCTTCAGTCTCCCACTTGCACTAGAGTCAATCATCCAGATTACATTGTAATGATTCTAACACCTATGAAGTCTCGGTGCTGATCATGTTTTGCTCATGGAAGAGGCTTAGTCAGCGGGTTTGCAACATTCAGATCCGTATGTATTTTACAAATCTCTATGTCTCCCTCCTTGACTTGACCGCGGATGGAGTTGAAGCGTCTCTTGATATGTTTGGTTCTCTTGTGAAATCTGGATTCCTTCGTCATATGTCTCCAATGTATTTTACTATTCATAACGCTTTTCCTCTTGTTTTGGACTCTAATTTGCATGCTTTGAATGAAACTAACCCCAGACTGACGCTGTTTTTAGCAAAACTACCATGGTGTTGTTTTTGTGCAGAAATAAAAGTTCTCGGAATGGAATGAAGCTTTGCGAGGAATTGTTATATAAATAAAGAGAATTTCTGGAGCCAAGATTCACCGAAGGGGGGCACCTGGGTGGGCACAACCCACCAGGGCACTCCACTCCTGGCACGCCTAGGTGGGTTGTCCCCACCTAGTGGCCCCGCAGACCCTGATTCCAACTCCATAAATACCTATTTTTCCAGAAAAAATTAGGGAGAAAGAATTATCGCGATCCATGAGACGGAGCCGCCGTCACCTCCTTTTCTTCATCCGGAGGCTAGATCTGGAGTTCGTTTGGGGCTCCGGAGAGGGGGATCTTCGTTCTTCGTCATCACCGACCCTTCTCCTTCACCAATTCCATGATGCTCCCCACCAGGAGTGAGTAATTCCTTCGTAGGCTCGCTTGTTGGTTAGGAGTTGGATGAGATTCATCATGTAATCGAGTCAGTTTAGTTAGGGGTTGATCCCTAGTATCCACTATGTTCTAAGATTGATGTTCCTATGACTTTGCCATGCTTAATGCTTGTCACTTTGGGCCTGGGTGCCATGATTTCAGATATGAACCATTTATGTTATCACCATTATATCCATGTCCTAGATCTGACCTTGCAAGTTATAGTCACCTACGTGTTATGATCCGGCAACCTCGGAGTGACAATAGTCGGGACCTCTCCCGGTGATGACCGTAGTTTGAGGAGTTCATGTATTCACCGTGTGTTATTGCTTTGTTCCGGTTCTCTATTAAAAGGAGGCCTTAATATCCCTTAGTTTCCAATCGGACCCCGCTTCCACGGGAGGGTAGGACAAAATATGTCATGCAAGTTCTTTCCATAAGCACGTATGACTATTTACGGAATACATGCCTACATTATATTAATGAACTGGAGCTAGTGTCGTATCGCCCTAGGTTATAATTGTCTCATGATGAATATCATCCAACAAGTCACCGATCCAATGCCTACGAATTTATCCTATATTGTTCTTTCTAAGTTACTACTGCTATCATTACTATTGCACTTGCTACAAAATTACTGCTATCACTGTTACAGTTACCATTGCTACTGTCACTATTATCAAAACTATCATATTACTTTGCTGCTGATCACGTTGCTGCAGATAATTAATCTCCAGGTGTGGTTGAATTGACAACTCAGCTGCTCATACCTTCAAATATTCTTTGGCTCCCCTTGTGTTGAATCTATAAATTTGGGTTGAATACTCTACCCTCGAAAACTGTTGCGATCCCCTATACTTGTGGGTTATTAAGAACTTTTTCTGGCGCCGTTGCCGGGGAGCATAGCTATGTTTGTTGAGTCACTTGGGATTATTATCAATTTATCACTATGAAGAATCTAAAGGATGCTAAGACCAAGATTTATCCCTCTAAGACGTGGGGAGGTAAGGAACTGCCTTCTAGTTCTGCTTTAGATTCACCTTCTGTTAGAAGTAAACTTGCAACAACACCACATGTTATTAATCTGATGATGAGCTTGAAACTGAAACTCCTGAAAGAACTAGAACTGGCCCTCTTAGATATGAATTTCCTAGGTACCGGAAGGTTATGTTATGAATGAGGAGACAACTAGAGATATTCCTGCTTGTAAGGATAGAGACGATCTAGAGAAATTACTATGCAAGTATAAGGAAAAAGGTCTGAATGCTAGAATGAAATATGATCCTCGGTTCGCTACTTCACCTATCTTTATTGATGATAAGGATTATGAATTCTCTGTCGATCTAGAGTTAATCACTTTGGTTGAATCTGATCCTTCCCATGGTTATGAAACTAAAACTGTCGTGGCACCTATGACAAGACTCGTTATTACTATATTCTCAAATTATTTTTGTTCTCATTAAAGGCTGATGCTAAAGCTTGGTACAATACTCTTGCTCCTGGTTGTGTACGTAGTCCCCAGGATATGATTTATTACTTCTCTGAAAGATATTTCCCTGCTCATAAGAAACAAGCAGCTTTACAGGAAATATTTAACTTTGTGCAAATTAAAGAAGAGAGTCTCCCACAAGCTTGGGGGAGGCTTTTCCTGATAATCCTCTTAAGAAAAATGAAATACTTGATATCTTCTATAATGGACTAATCGATGCTTCTAGGGATTTCCTAGATAGTTGTGCTGGATGTGTTTTGAGGGAACAAACTATTGGGCAAGCTGAAGAATTATCGAATAGCATATTCAAAAATTATGATGATTGGACTCTTCCCGAACCACCGGCTAAACCTACTCTGAAGAAGAGGGTTATATTATATCTCAGTCCTAAAGATATGCAAGAGGCAAAGAAATCTATGAAGTAAAAAGGTATTAAAGTTGAGGATATTAAAAATTTACCTCCTATCGAAGAAATACATGGGCTTAATACACCACCACCTCCTAAGGTGGTAGAGGTAAACTCTCTTATGAAATTCAGTGATAACGACAATACTCACAATATGCACCCTAGCCAATGCCTTTATGAGTTTCAAAACTATATTAGAAAACAAGATCACTTCAATGCAAATGTTATGAAACTACGGAAACACAATTCTGACATGATTGCTCGCTAGAGTGACTTGTTATTTAGAATCTGAAATGATGTTAGAGGTGTTGGAAAGCATGCTTCTATGGTACAAACCAAGTTAGAACAAGTTGCTAAATCTAAAAGAGAGTTGCTAGATGAAATGAATAATAATATACATGACTTCGCTGTTAGAGTAGCAAATAGAGTAGGTAAAATGACTCAGGAACCCCTTTATCATGAGGGACAACCAAAAAGAATTGAACAAGATTCACAAAGAAACACCACCACTGTTGGGGAACGCAGTATTTCAAAAAGTTTCCTATGATCATGCAAGATCTATCTAGGAGATGCATAGCAATGAGAGGGGAGTGTGTGTCTACATACCCTCGTAGATCGAAAGCGGAAGCGTTTAGTAACACAATTGATGTAGTCGAACGTCTTCGCGATCCAACCGATCAAGTACCAAACGCACGTACCTCCGCGATCTGCACACGTTCAGCTCGGTGACGTCCCTCGTACTCTTGATCCAGCTGAGGCCGAGGGTGAGTTGCATCAGCACGACGGCGTGTAGACGGTGATGATGAAGTTACCGACGTAGGGCTTTGCCTAATCACTACGACAATATGACCGAGGTGGAAAACTATGGAGTGGGGCACCGCACACGGCTAAAGATCAACTTGTGTATCTATGGGGTGCCCCCTCCCCCGTATATAAAGGAGGGGAGGAGGGCCCGCCTCAAGGGGCGCGCCCAAGGGGTGGGTCCTACTCCTAGTAGGAGTAGGTTTCCCCCTTTCCTAGTCCAAGTAGGAGAAAAAGGAAGGAGAAGAAGAAGAGAAGGAAAAGGGGGCGCCCCCTAGCCCTAGTCCAATTTGGTTTGGGCTAGGGGGGCACGCGCCACCTCTTGGCCTGCCTCATCTCTTCCACCACTAGGCCCATAAGGCCCAATAACTTCCCGGGGTGGTTTCGGTAACACCCGGTACTCCAAAATGACCAAACCATTCTAGTGTCCGAATGTAGCCTTCCAATATATGAATCTTTATGTCTCGACTATTTTGAGACTCCTCGTCATGTCCATGATCTCATCCGGGACTCTGAACAACCTTCGGTACATCAAATCACATAACTCATAATACATATCATCATCGAACGTTAAGCGTTCAGACCCTATGGGTTCGAGAACTATGTATACATGACCGAGACACATCTCCGGTCAATAACCAATAGCGGAACCTGGATGCTCATACTGGTTCCTATATATTCTACGAAGATCTTTATCGGTCAAACCGCACAACAACATACGTTGTTCCCTTTGTCATCGGTATGTTACTTGCCCGAGAATCGATCGTCGGTATCATCATACCTAGTTCAATCTCGTTACCGGCAAGTCTCTTTACTCGTTCCGTAATGCATCATCCCGTGACTAACTCATTAGTCACATTGCTTGCAGGTCTCATTGTGATCTGCATTACCGAGAGGGCCCAAAGATACCTCTCCGATACACGGAGTGACAAATCCTAATCTCGATCTATGCCAAATCAACAAACACCATCGAAGACACCTGGAGAGAATCTTTCTAATCACCTAGTTATGTTGTGAAGTTTGATAGCACACTAAGTGTTCCTCCGGTATTCGGGAGTTGCATAATCTCATAGTCATAGGGACATGTATAAGTCATGAAGAAAGCAACAGCAATAAACTAAACGATCATAGTGCTAATCTAACGGATGGGTCTTGTCCATCACATCATTCTCTAATGATGTGATCCCATTCATCAAATGACAACGCATGTCCATGTCTAGGAAACTTAACCATCTTTGATTAACGAGCTAGTCAAGTAGAGGCATACTAGGGACACTCTGTTTGTCTATGTATTCATGCATGTACTAATTTTCTGGTTAATACAATTCTAGCATGAATAATAAACATTGATCATGATATAAGGAAATATAAATAACAACTTTATTATTTCCTCTAGGGCATATGTCCTTCAGTCTCCCACTTGCACTAGAGCCAATCATCTAGATTACATAGTAATGATTCTAACACCCATGGAGTCTTGGTGCTGATCATGTTTTTCTCGTGAGAGAGGCTTAGACAACGGGTCTACAACATTCATATCCGTATGTATCTTGCAAATCTCTATGTCTCCCTCCTTGACTTGATTGCAGATGGAATTGAAGCGTCTCTTGATGTGCTTGGTTCTCTTGTGAAATCTGGATTGCTTTGCCAAGGCAATTGCACCAATATTGTTACAAAAGATTATCATTGGACCCGATGCACTAGGTATTGCACCTAGATCGGATATGAACTCCTTGATCCATAATCCTTCATTTGCTGCTTCCGACGCAGCTATGTATTCCGCTTCACATGCAGATCCCGCCATGATGCTCTGCTTAGAACTGCACCAACTAACAGCTCGACCATTTAATAAAAATACGTATCCGGTTTGTGACTTAGAGTCATCCAGATCAGTGTCAAAGCTTGCATCGATCTAATCATTTACGACGAGCTCTTTGTTACCTCCATAAACGAGAAACATATACTTAGTTCTTGACTGTTGTCCAGTGATCCACTCCTGGATTACTTTGCTACCTCCCTGCTAAACTAATAGCAAGGCACACATCAGGTCTGGTACACAACATTGCAACATGATAGAACCTATGGCTGAAGCATAGGGAATGATTTTCATTTTCTCTATATCTTCTGCAGTGGTCGGGAATTGAGTCTGACTCAACTTCACACCTTGTAACACAGGCAAGAACCCTTTCTTTGCTTGATCCATTTTGAACTTCTTCAAAACTTTATCAAGGTATGTGCTTTGTGGAAGTCCAATTAAGCATCTTGATCTATCTCTATAGATCTTGATGCCCAATACATAAGCAGCTTCATCGAGGTCTTTCATTGAAAAATTCTTATTAAAGTATCATTTTATGCCATTCAGAAATTCAGTATCATTTCTAATCAACAATATGTCAACCACATATAATATCAGAAATGCTACAGAGGTCCCACTCACTTTCTTGTAAATACAGGCTTCTCCAAAAATCTGTATAAAACCATATGCTTTGATCACACTATCAAAGCGTATATTCCATATCCGAGATGCTTGCACCAGTCCATAAATGGATCGCTGGAGCTTGCACACTTTGTTAGCACCTTTTGGATCGACAAAACCTTCTGGTTGCATCATATACAACTCTTCTTTAAGATATCCATTGGGGAATGTAGTTTTGATATCCATTTGCCAAATTTTATAATCAAAAAATGTGGCAATTGCTAACATGGTTCTGACGGACTTAAGCATCGCTATGGGTGAGAAGGTCTCATCATAGTCAACTCCTTGAACTTGTCGAAAACCTTTCGCAACAAGTTGAGCTTTTTAGACAGTAACATTACCGTCAATGTCAGTCTTCTTCTTGAAGATCCATTTATTCTCTATGGCTTGCCAATCATCGGGCAAGTCAACCAAAGTCCACACTTTGTTCTCATACATGGATCCCATCTCATATTTCATGGCCTCAAGCCATTTTACGGAATCTGAGCTCATCATCGCTTCCTCATAGTTCATAGGTTCGTCATGGTCAAGTAACATGACCTCCAAAACAGGATTACCATACCACTCTGGTGCGGATCTTACTCTGGTTGACATACGAGGTTCGGTAGTAACTTGATCAAAAGTTTCATGATCATCATCATTAGCTTCCTCACTAATTGGTGTAGGAATCACTGGAACTGATTCATGTGATGAACTACTTTCTAATAAGGGAGAAAGTACAGTTACCTCATCAAGCTCTACTTTCCTACCACTCACTTCTTTCGAGAGAAACCTCTTCTCTAGAAAGGATCCATTCTTAGCAACAAATATCTTGCCTTCGGATCTGTGATAGAAGGTGTACCCAACAGTTTCCTTTGGGTATCCTATGAAGACACATTTCTCCGATTTGGGTTCGAGCTTATCAGGTTGAAGCTTTTTCACATAAGCATCGCAGCCCCAAACTTTAAGAAACGACAACTTGGGTTTCTTGCCAAACCATAGTTCATATGGTGTCGTCTCAACGGATTTCGATGGTGCCCTATTTAACGTGAATGCAGCCATCTCTAAAGCATAACCCCAAAACGATAGCGGTAAATCAGTAAGAGACATCACAGATCGCACCATATCTAATAAAGTGCGGTTACGACGTTCGGACACACCATTATGCTGTGGTGTTCCAGGTGGCGCGAGTTGCGAAACTATTACGCATTGTTTCAAATGAAGACCAAACTCATAACTCAAATATTCGCCTCCACGATCAGATCGTAGAAACTTAATTTTCTTGTTACAATGATTTTCCACTTCACTCTGAAATTCTTTGAACTTTTCAAATGTTTCAGACTTATGTTTCATCAAGTATATATACCCATATATTCTCAAATCATTTGCGAAGGTCAGAAAATAATGATACCCGCACAAGCATCAACACTCACCGGACTGCATACATCAGTATGTATTATTTCCAATAAGTCTGTTGCTCGTTCCATTGTTCCGGAGAACGGAGTCTTAGTCATCTTGCCCATGAGGCATGGTTCGGAAGCATCAAGTGATTCATAATCAAGTGATTCGAAATGCCCATCAGCATGGAGTTTCTTCATGCGCTTTACACCAATATGACCTAAACGGCAGTGCCACAAATAAGTTGCACTATCATTATTAAACTTATATCTTTTGGCTTCAATACTATGAATATGTGTATCACTACTATCGAGAGTCAATAAAAATAGACCACTCATCAAGGGTGCATGACCATAAAAGATATTACTCATATAAATAGAACAACCATTATTCTTTGATTTAAATGAATAACCGTCTTGCATCAAACAAGATCCAGATATAATGTTCATGCTTAACGCTGGCACCAAATAGCAATTATTCAGGTCTAATACTAATCCCAAAGGTAGATGTAGAGGTAGCGTGCCGACCGCGATCACATCAACTTTGGAACCATTTCCCACGCGCATCGTCACCTCGTCCTTAGCCAATCTTCGCTTATTCTGTAGCCCATGTTTCAAGTTGCAAATATGAGCAATAGAACCAGTATCAAATACCCAGGCGCTAGTGCGAGCATTAGTAAGGTACACATCGATAAGATGTATATCAAATATACCTTTCACTTTGCCATCCTTCTTATCCGCCAAATACTTGGGGCAGTTCCGCTTCTAGTGACTAGTCCCTTTGCAGTAGAAGCACTTAGTCTCAGGCTTAGGTCCCGACTTGGGCTTCTTCACTTTAGAAGCAACTTGCTTGCCGTTCTTCTTGAAGTTCCCCTTCTTCCCTTTGCCCTTCTTCTTGAAACTAGTGGTCTTGTTGAACATCAACACTTGATGCTCCTTCTTGATTTCTACCTCCATAGCCTTTTAGCATTGCGAAGAGCTCAGGAATTGTCTTATCCATCCCTAGCATATTATAGTTCATCACGAAGCTTTTGTAGCTTGGTGGCAGTGATTGAAGAACTCTGTCAATGACACTCTCATCAGGAAGATTAACTCCCAGTTGATTCAGCTGGTTGTGGTACCCAGACATTCTGAGTATATGTTCACTGACACAACTATTCTCCTCCATCTTGCAGCTGTAGAACTTATTGGAGACTTCATATATCTCAATCCAGGCATTTGCTTGAAATATTGACTTCAACTCCTGGAACATCTCATATGCTCCATGACGTTCAAAGCGTCGTTGAAGTCTCAGTTCTAAGCCGTAAAGCATGGCACATTGAACTAGCGAGTAGTCATCAGCTTTACTTTGCCAGTCATTCTTAATGTCATCAGCAGCAGGCCTAGCACCTAGCGGTGCTTCCAGGACGTAATTTTTCTATACAACAATGAGGATAATCCTCAAGTTACGGCCCTAGTCCATGTAGTTGCTACCATCATCTCTGAACTTATCTTTCTCTAGGAATGCATTAAAATTCAATGGAATAGTAGCACGGGCCATTAATCTACAACAAAACAAACATGAAAAATACTATCAGGTACTAAGTTCATGATAAATTAAAGTTTAATTAATCATATTAATTAAGAACTCCCACTTAGATAGACATCCCTCTAATCATCTAAGTGATCACGTGATCCATATCAACTAAACCATGTCCGATCATCACGTGAGATGGAGTAGTTTTCAATGGTGAACATCACTATGTTGATCATATCTACTATATGATTCATGCTCGACCTTTCGGTCTCATTGTTCTGAGGCCATATCTACATATGCTAGGCTCGTCAAGTTTAACCTGAGTATTCTGCATGTGCAAAACTAGCTTGCACCCGTTGTATGTGAACATAGAGCTTATCACACTTGATCATCATGTGGTGTGTCAGCACAATGAACTATAGCAACGGTGCATACTCAGGGAGAACACTTGTACCTTAAAATTTAGTGAGAGATCATCTTATAATGCTATCGCCGTACTAAGAAAAATAAGATGAATAAAGGATAAACATCACATGCAATCAAAATAAGTGCATCTTGTGCCTTTGATCTCCATCTCCAAAGCACCGTCTTGACGAGCATAGTCATGTTTTAACCTTCAACAAGGACCGAGCATAGTCACACTCAATTCAACTAAAGCTATAGAAACAGACACCCACTAGCCACCTATGTGCGAAGCACATCGGTAGAACCAGTCTCTTGAACACGATATGGGCCGCTTCATCCAACAATACCGCCGAATCAAAGTATGACATGCTGGTAAGCAATATGGATATTATCACCCACAACTCTTTGTGTTCTACTCGTGCATATAACATATACGCATAGACCTGGCTCGGATGCCTCTGTTGGGGAACGCAGTATTTCAAAAAAAATCCTACAACCACGCAAGATCTATCTAGGAGATGCATATCAATGAGAGGGGAGAGTGTGTCTATGTACCCTCGTAGACTGAAAGCGGAAGCATATAGGAACGCGGTTGATGTAGTCGAACGTCTTCGCGATCGTATCGATCAAGTATCAAACACATGGCACCTCCGTGATCTGCACACGTTCGGCTCGGTGACGTCCCTCGTACTCTTGATCCAGCTGAGGCCGAGGGTGAGTTGCGTTAGCACGATGGTGTGTTGACGGTGATGATGAAGTTACCGGCGCAGGGCTTCGCCTAAGCACTACGACAATATGACCGAGGTGGAAAACTATGGAGGGGGCACTGCACACGGCTATAGATCAACTTGTGTGTCTATGGGGTGCCCCCCTCACCCGTATATAAAGGAGGGGAGGAGGAGGAGGGCCCGCCTCAAGGGGTGCGCCCAAGGGGGGTATCCCTACTCCTAGTAGGAGTAGGTTTCCCCCTTTCCTAGTCCAAGTAGGAGAAGAAGGAAGGAGAGGAAGAAGAGAAGAAAAGGGGGTCGACCCTCCTAGCCCTAGTTGAATTCGGTTTGGGCTAGGGGGGGCGCCACCTCTTGGCCTGCCTCATCTCTTCCACCACTAGGCCCATAAGGCCCAATAACTTCCTGGGGGTTCCGGTAACCCCCGGTACTCCGAAACTTATCTGAAATGAGTCAAACCATTCCGGTGTCCGAATGTAGCCTTCCAGTATAAGAATCTTTATGTCTCGACCATTTCGGGACTCCTCGTCATGTCCATGATCTCATCTGAGACTCCGAACAACCTTCGGTACATCAAAACACATAACTCATAATAAATATCGTCATCGAACGTTAAGCGTGTAGACCCTACGGGTTTGAGAACTATGTAGACATGACCGAGACACATCTTCGGTCAATAACCAATAACGGAACCTGGATGCGCATATTGGTTCCTACATATTCTACGAAGATCTTTATCGGTCAAACCGCACAACAACATACGTTGTTCCCTTTGTCATTGGTATGTTACTTGCCCGATATTCTATCATCGATATCATCATACCTAGTTCAATCTCATCACCGGCAAGTCTCTTTACTCGTTCCATAATGCATCATCCCATGAATAACTCACTAGTCACATTGCTTGCAAGTCTCATTGTGATAAGCATTACTAAGAGGCCCTAGAGATACCTCTCCGATACACGGAGTGATAAATCCTAATCTCGATCTATGCCAACTCAAAAAACACCATCGGAGACACCTATAGAGCATCTTTATAATCACCCAGTTACATTGTGGCGTTTGATAGCACACTAAGTGTTCCTCCGGTATTCGGGAGTTGCATAATCTCATAGTCATAGGGACATGTATAAGTCATGAAGAAAGCAACAGTAATAAACTAAACGATCATAGTGCTAAGCTAACGGATGGGTCTTGTCCATCACAATATTCTCTAATGATGTGATCCCGTTCATCAAATGACAACACATGTCCATGGCTAGGAAACTTAACCTTCTTTGATTAACGAGCTAGTCAAGTAGAGGCATACTAGGGACACTATGTTTGTCTATGTATTCACACATGTACTAAGTTTCTGGTTAATATAATTCTAGCATGAATAATAAACATTTATCTTTATCATGATATAAGGAAATATAAACAACAACTTTATTATTGCCTCTAGGGCATATTTCCTTCAACCACTACACCTAGTCCTTCTAAAAAGAAAAGGAAAAAGAAAAATGATAGGACTTTGCATACTTCTAGTGAACCTGAAGTAGAGAAACCTCCTGATAATGATAATGAAGTTTCTATCTCTGATGCTGAAACTCAACCTGGTTGTGAATATTGACCTTCTGATAATGAAAAAGTTAATGATGAGGTTCATGAAGATAGTCAACCAAATAGTAAAGAACCAGACAATGATGTAGAGATAGAACCACCAGTTGATCTCGATAACCCACAACTTAAGAATACAAGATATGGTAAAAGAGACTTCATTGCTAGAAAACACGGTAAAGAAAGAGAAATGTGGGTTCAAAAACATATGCCCTTTCCACCTAAGTCAACTACACAGAAAGATGATGAAGAATTTGAACGCTTTGCTGAAATGCTGATGCCAGTATTTTTGCGTACTCGCCTGATTGATATCCTTAAAATGCCTCCTTATGCAAAGTATATGAAAGACATCATTACCAATAAGAGAAAAATACCGGAAGATGAAATCTCCACTATGCTTGCTAATTATACTTTTAAAGATGGAGTACCAAAAAAACTTGGAGATCCGGGAATACCAACTATACTTTGCTCTATCAAAAAGAACTTTGTGAAAACTGCTTTATGTGATTTGGGAGCTGGTGTCAGTGTTATGCCTTTCTCTTTATATAAAAGACTTGATTTGAATAAACTCACACCTACTGGAATATCATTACAAATGGTTGACAAGTCAACTACCATACCTATCGATATCTGTGAGGATGTGCCCGTTGTTGTTGCTAATGTTACTATTTTGACTGACTTTGTTATACTTGAGATACCCGAGGACAACAACATGTAGATTATCCTTGGCAGACCCTTCTTGAACACAGCTGAAAGTGCTAGTTATCGACTAGAGGGGGGTGAATAGGCGGTTTTTATGAAAGTCTTCAAAACACGGAGGCTTTGAAGACAAACAATAGAAATGAACCCATTGATATGCAGCGGAAGGTAGACTACACTAGACAAGCCATAGTCAAGTAAGCAGCCAAGTGAAAGCATGAAGACTATTAACAGCTAGGTAGTATGGATCAAGATGGAAGTAGGGATGGCAATTTTATGGATCTGGATACCCATGGATACCCGACCCGGTTGGGCAAGGGTATGGAGCACATTTCTGCCCATGGGTCCGTGGATATGGATACCCACGAACAGCCGGGTTGGGCATGGTTATAGTTTGTGCTCCATGGATATCCAATGGATACCCGTATGACATGTGGGGTCATATGATAGTGACAGTAGAAAGAGCGAATCAATGGGAAATGGCAGGAAATATGCAACTTGTGCCATGAGCTATATGCTACAGAATCAACCTCTGGTATGTCACACTTAAGGACTCATCGTATTACTTGTTACCTACTTATGCATGTTGCTTATGTTGTCATTTGTGAGTGAATGATGATGAGTTGATTTGATATTTAGGAAGGCTTCATGCTGACTTCTCTATGCCCATGGAGCTCCATGGGTATGTGGGTATCCAGCGGGTTTGGGCATGGGCACAAGTTGTGCCCATGGATAATTTGGTGGATGGGCAGAGGGTAGGAAGATGGGTCATGGGTTGGATTTGGACCAGCTCCACCCGCCCCAAACCCGACCCATTGCCATCCCTAGATGGAAGATAGTGTGAAGCCAAACAACAACAGTATTCACACAATGAAGTCAATCAGATCAAGCAAGCAGGCAATGACTTCACGATGACAAACTGTAAGTAAGAGAGGTCAAGGATAGAACCAGTTGCTTGGTGAGGAGGCCATTGTCTTTAGTGTTGAAGATGGACTTGGTGACATATGCTGAAGCTAGAGCCAGGCTTGCCACACCTTAATCAGATTCCTCTTCAGACTCCATCTCCACCTCCTCAGATGCATACTCCTCCTCTGGATCCATCTCCTTGCCAACAAACGCATGAGCATTGCTGGATGAGGTCTTCTTGTGTGATGAAGACTTCGATGAAGACTTTGAGGATTTCTTCTTCTTTTTGTCATCAGAATCATATTCCTTGCTCTTGTTGTTGTTGTTGTTGTTGTTGTTGTTGTTGTTGTTGTTGTTGTTGTTGTTGTTGTTGTTGTTGTTGTTGTTGTTGTTGTTGTTGTTGTTGTTGTTCTCATTGTCCTATTGAGGACATTCAGAGATGTAGTGACCAGGTTTCTTCCACTTGTGGCACGTTCTCTTCTTGTAGTCACGGGAGGAAGCTTCATCATTTCTTGAGCTGGATCTTGAATACTGTCTGGAGCCTTTCTTCTTGGTGAACCTCTGGAACTTCTTCACCAGCATGGCAAGTTCCTTTCCAATGTCTTCAGGATGGTCAGAACTACAGTCAGATTCTTCTTTAGATGAGGAAATATTCTTTGCCTTCAAAGCACGAGTTCGTCCATAGTTGGGACCATAGATATCTCTTTTCTCAGATAATTTGAACTCATGTGTGTTGAGCCTCTCAAGTATGTCAGACGGATCGAGAGTCTTGAAGTCAGGTCGTTCTTGAATCATCAGGGCCAGGGTGTCAAATGAGCTGTCGAGTGATCTCAAGAGTGTCTTGACAATTTCATGCTTGGTGAACTCAGTGGCGCCGAGTGCATGAAGCTCATTTGTGATGTCAGTGAGGCGATCAAACGTCAGTTGAACATTCTCATTATCGTTTCTCTTGAAGTGGTTGAAGAGGTTGCGAAGAACACCGATCCTTGAGTCTCTCTGGGTTGAGACGCCTTCGTTGACCTTGGAGAGCCAGTCCCAGACTAGCTTCGCAGTTTACAGAGCACTCACACGACCATACCATCCTTTGGTCAGATGACCACAGATGATGTTCTTGGCAGTAGAATCCAGTTGAGTGAACTTCTTGACATCAGTAGGGGTGGCACCTTCACCGGCCTTGGGAACTCCATTCTTGACGACATACCAGAGGTGGACATCAATGGCTTCAAGATGCATGCGCATCTTATTCTTCCAGTAGGGGTAATCAGTGCCATCGAAGACAGGGCACACAGCGGAGACTTTGATTATCCCTATAGTCGACATAGCTAAACTCCAGGTGGTTAAACCGAATCACACAGAACAAGGGAGCACATTGCTCTAATACCAATTGAAAGTGATAGTTATCGACTAGAGGGGGGGTGAATAGGCGATTTTTATGAAAGTCTTCAAAATACGGAGGCTTTGAAGACAAACAATAGAAATTAACCTATTGATATGCAGCGGAAGGTAGACTACACTAGACAAGCCATAGTCAAGTAAGCAATGAAGTGAAAGCACGAAGACTATCACCAGCTAGGTAGTATGGATCAGGATGGAAGATAGTATGAAGCCAAACAACAACAGTCTTCACACAATGAAGTCAATCAGATCATGCAAGCAGGCAATGACTTCACGAAGACAAACTGTAAGTAAAGAGAGGTAAAGGATAGAACCAGTTGCTTGGTGAGGACAAGGATTTGTTGGACCAGTTCCAGTTGCTGTGACAACTGTACGTCTGGTTAGGGAGGCTGAGATTCAACTCAGAAGACGGCGTCTTCACCTTATTCCCCTTGAGCTAAGGACACACAGTCCTCGCCCAATCACTTTGGTAAGTCTTCAAGGTAGACTTCCAAACCTTCACAGACTTTGTTCACCGGCAATCCACAATGAGTCTTGGATGCTCAGAATGCGACATCTAACCGGCTGGAGGATTCATAGTCCTCAAGTGTATCAAGTCTTCAGATCACGCAGACAGAAAGACTTCAGTGATGCCTAACACTCTTTGGCTCTGGGTGTTTAGGGCTTTGTCCTCACAAGGATTCCTCTCTCAGAAGGTTCGGAGGTGGGTTGCTCTCAAACGACAAAAGCCGTGCACTAACTCTAAGCAGCCACCAATTTATGGTGTAGGGGGTGGGCTATTTATAGCCAGGAGGCAATCCGACCTGATTTGTCCGAAATGAGCCTGGGTCACTAAGGAACTGACACATGTCCAACGGTCAGATTTCAAGCACACGCGGTAGCTTGACTTGGGCTACAAGTAAAGCTGACTCATCCAGCTCTGGATAAGATTTGCTCTCATTGTCTTCACTCGAAGACATACGATTTGGTTGAGCATCACTTTAGTCACACTGACTTTGTTCACTTGGACCCCACTTAACAGTGTGGTGGTTCCTATGACTCAACAAAGAAGAAAAGGAAACTACGAAACAACTATGTCTTCGCAATCCATAGTCTTCATGTGATGTCCTCTCATGTCATAGTCTTCGATGTGAATCTCTTCACAGAACACCATTGTCTTCAATGTCTTGACACATTTTTAGGGGTCATCTCTGGTAGGTAAACCGAATCAATGAGGGAGTACTACCTGTGTTATCCTACAATTCTCACAAACACATTAGTCCCTCAACCAAGTTTGTCGTCAATACTCCAAAACCAACTAGGGGTGGCACTAGATGCACTTACAATCTCCCCCTTTTTGGTGATTGGTGACAAACTGGTTGAAGTTTTCAACGGGGATAAAAGTATGTGAAAGTTTAGAGATTTAAGGGATTGTCTTCATAAGTAGCAAAAGGCTCCCCCTGAAGATGTGAATATAAGTAGTTTGCTCTTGAATGCAAATGCACATGGCGGGTTTTACTTGTGGAGATCCTCTTCAACCTATGAAGACAATTCATTATGCATATAAAGATATAACAAAGATAATGACATGCATAATGAAAACTGGACGTCTGCGGAATGACTTCATGCGGAATTTATCATCGCATCACAGAGTGGCAGACAAAGTAGTAGACGACCATCAAGTTTAAGCGTTACAACCCAAAGAACCAAATGTATCAAAAACAAGAGTTGTAACTACTTAGTAAATAAAATATAACAACCACCCATATGGACCCGCTTGAAGACTATCAACTCATATGCTTCTCCCCCTTTTGTCAGTAAGGACTGATGACCCACAAGTATAGGGGATCTATCATAGCCTTTTTGATAAGTAAGAGTGTTGAACCCAACGAGGAGTAGAAGGAAATGATAAGCAGTTTTTAGTAAGGTATTCTCTGCAAGCACTGAAATTATCGGTAACAGATAGTTTTGTGATAAGGTAATCTGTAACGAGTAGCAAGTAATAAAAGTAAATAAGGTGCAGCAAGATGGCCCAATCCTTTTTGTAGCAAAGGACACTCCTAGACAAACTCTTATATGAAGTAAAGCGCTCCCGAGGACACATGGGAATTATCGTCAAGCTAGTTTTCACCATGTTCATATGATTCGCGTTCGGTACTTTGATAATTTGATATGTGGGTGGACCGGTGCTTGGGTGCTGCCCTTACTTGGACAACCATCCCACTTATGATTAACCCCTATTGCAAGCATCCACAACTAGAAAGAAATAATGTGTATGTTTGGTTAATCTTTCTAGCATTTGATCAATAAAATGTAAGGGGTAATGATCTTTTTAGTAGCCTTATTTAATTTGCGGAAATCAATTACCATTCTATAACCTGTAATAATTCTTTGCGGAATCAATTCATTTTTATCATTAGGAACAACAGTAATACCTCCATTCTTAGTGACACAATGGACAGGACTTACCCACTGACTATCAGCAACGGGATAAATTATACCTTCCTCAAGGAGCTTTAATATTTCCTTTCTTACCACTTCTTTCATCTTAGGATTCAGCCGTTGTTGGTGATCAATAACTGATTTGGCGTCTTTTTCCAAATTTATTTTGTGTTGACATAGAGTGGGACTAATGCCCTTAAGATCATCAAGAGTATATCCAATAGTAGCACGGTGCTTCTTCAAAGTTTCCAATAATCTCTCTTCTTCATTCTCTGAAAGGTTAGCACTAATAATAACAGGATATATCTTCTTTTCATCAATATAAGCATATTTAAGAATATCAGGTAATGGTTTAAGCTCAAACACGGGATCACCCTTGGGTGGAGGAGGATCCCCTAGGATTTCAACAGGCAAATTGTGTTTCAGAATGGGTCCTTGTTTAAAGAATACTTCATCTATTTCCCTTCTTTCATTCATAAACATATCATTCTCATGGTCTAGCAAATATTGTTCTAGAGGATCATTAGGAGGCACATCAATAGAAGCAAGACCAATAATTTCATCTTTGCTAGGCAATTCTTCATCACGGGGTTGTCTAAGAAATTTAGAAAAATTAAACTCATGAGACATATCATCCAAACCAATAGTAACAACATCCTTCTTGCAATCTATCTTAGCATTAACAGTATTCAAGAAGGGTCTACCAAATATAATGGGACAAAAGCTATCTTGAGGGGAACGAATAACAAGAAAATCAGCAGGATATTTAACTTTCCCACACAAGATTTCAACATCTCTAACAATCCCAACTGGTGAAATAGTGTCTCTATTGTCAAGCTTAATTGTGACATCAATCTCTTCTATCTCAGCAGGTGCAATATCATGCATAATTTATTTGTATAAGGAATGAGGTATTGCACTTGCACTAGCACCCATATCACATAAGCCATGATAGCAATGATCTCCTATTTTAACAGAAATAACAGGCATGCCTACAACAGGTCTATGTTTTTTTAGTATCAGGCCTAGCAATTCTAACAGCTTCATTACAGAAGTAAATAACATGCCCATCAATATTATCGGCCAAGAGATCTTTAACCATAGCAATATTAGGTTCAACTTTAACTTGCTCAAGGGGTTTGTGTATCCTAATATTACTTTTGTTGACTACAGTTGAAGCTTTAGCATGATCCTTTATTCTAACAGGGAAAGGTGGTTTCTCAACATAAGCAGTAGGAACAACAGGATCATTATAAGTGATAGTCTTTTCTTCAACTTTAATAGGTGTAACTACTTTTACTTCAATGGGAGGATTATATTTAAGCCACTTCTCCTTAGGGAGATCAACATGAGTAGCAAAGGATTCACAGAAAGAAGCTACCATCTTAGAGTCAAGTCCATATTTAGTGCTAAATTTACGGAAAACATCGGTATCCGTAAAAGATTTAACACAATCAAACTTAGGTGTTATACCTGACTCCTTACCTTTTCGAGATCCCAATCTTCAGAGTTGCGTTTAATTCTCTCCAATAAATTCCATTTGAATTCAATAGTCTTCACCATAAAGGAACCAGTACAAGAAGTATCGAGCATGGAGCGATTGTTGTCAGAAAGCCGAGCATAAATTTTTGAATAATCATTTCTCTTGAGAGCTCATGATTAGGGCATGAATATAACATTGACTTAAGCCTCCCCAAGCTTGAGCAATGCTTTCTCCTTCGCGAGGCCAAAAATTATATATATAATTACGATCACGATGAACAAGATGCATAGGATAAAACTTCTGGTGAAATTCCAATTTCAATCTCTTATAGTCCCATGATCCCATATCATCACATAGCCTATACCATGTCAATGCATATGCCTTCAAAGATAAAGGGAATACCCTCTTCTTGATAACATCATCGGGCATACCTGCAAGCTTAAATAATCCACAAACTTCATCCACATAGTTTAGTGTAAGTCGGGATGCAATGTTCCATCTCCTGCAAAAGGATTAGCTAGCAGTTTCTCTATCATACCTGAAGGAATTTCGAAGTAAACATTTTCATTTTCAGTAGGTCCAGTAGGTTGAGGAGCAACTATTTGCTCTACATCTCAGGGTGAAGATACCTCGAACAAGCCCCTCGAAGGATTACTTTCCATTGTAACAAGTGACAGTAAATTTCAGCACACTATATAAATTTTTCCTTACCAAATTCCACCTATGAAAGGTGATTCACTCCCCGGCAACGGTGCTAGAAAAGAGTCTTGATGACCCACAAGTATAGGGGATCTATCGTAGCCTTTTCGATAAGTAAGAGTGTCGAACCCAACGAGGAGCAGAAGGAAATGATAAGCAGTTTTCAGTAAGGTATTCTCTGCAAGCACTGAAATTATCGGTAACAGATAGTTTTGTGATAAGGTAATTTGTAACGAGTAGCAAGTAATAAAAGTAAATAAGGTGCAGCAAGATGGCCCAATCCTTTTTGTAGCAAAGGACAAGCCTGGACAAACTCTTATATGAATTAAAGCGCTCCTGAGGACACATGGGAATTATCGTCAAGCTAGTTTTCATCACGTTCATATGATTCACGTCCGGTACTTTGATAATTTGATATGTGGGTGGACCGGTGCTTGGGTGCTGCCCTTACTTGGACAAGCATCCCACTTATGATTAACCCCTATTGCAAGCGTCCGCAACTACAATAGAAGTATTAAGCTAAACCTAACCATAGCATGAAACATATGGATCCAAATCAGCCCCTTACGAAGCAATGAATAAACTAGGGTTGAAGCTTCTGTCACTCTAGCAACCCATCATCTACTTATTACTTCCCAATGCCTCCCTCTAGGCCCAAACAATGGTGAAGTGTCATGTAGTTGACATTCACATGACACCACTAGAGGGATAACAACATACATCTCATCAAAATATCGAACGAATATCAAATTCACATGACTACTAATAGCAAGACTTCTCCCATGTCCTCAGGAACAAACGTAACTACTCACAAAGCATATTCATGTTCATAATCAGAGGGGTATTAATATGCATAATGGATCTGAACATATGATCTTCCACCAAGTAAACGAACTAGCATCAACTACAAGGAGTAATCAACACTACTAGCAACCCACAGGTACCAATCTGAGGTTTGGATACAAGAGATGAACTAGGGTTTGAGATGAGACGGTTCTGGTGAAGATGTTGATGGATATTGACCCCTCCCGATGAGAGGATCGCTGGTGATGACGATGGTGATGATTTTCCCCTCCCAGAGGGAAGTGTCCCCGGCAGAACAGCTCTGCCGGAGCCCTAGATTGGTTCCACCAAGGTTCCGCCTCGTGGCGGTGGAGTCTCGTCACGAAAGCTTGCTTATGATTTTTTCCTTGACAAAAGACTCCATATAGCAGAAGATGGGCATCAGAGGGCCACCAGGGGGCCCATGAGGCAGGGGGCGCCCCCACCCTCGTGGCCAGGGTGTGGCCCCCCTCTGGAACTTCTTGTGCTCAGTATTTTTTATATATTCTGGAAATAGCTTCCGTGAAGTTTCAGGACTTCTGGAGCTGTGCAGAATAGGTCTCTAATATTTTCTCATTTTCCTGCCCAGAATCCCAGCTGCCGGCATTCTCCATCTTCATGTAAACCTTGTAAAATAAGAGAGAATAGGTGCAAGTATTGTGACATAATGTGTAATAACAACCCATATTGCAATAAATATCGATATAAAAGCATGATGCAAAATAGATGTATTAAGAAACAAAAAGGTTTGAAGACATAGAGCATCTACTCATTCCGATCAGGAGTAGATGAAGGTGCAGGGTTGACATTGGAGTTCGATGGTGCAGAGGGGCCTGGTGCAGTGTCGAGACGCAGTGAAGCCATGGCTGGTGAAGTGGCATCGCCTTCTTCTTTGAAGACTCTCGCAACAACATTTGGAGCTGAAGATGAATACTCAGAATCTTCAACGGGTGGAGTTCGATGCCAGCTTGCAATGCCAGGAGGAGTGGAGTCAAATTTGAAACCCTCAGTGAAGCCATCTTTGCGAAGATCTTATTTAGGGCATAGAAGTGTGAGAATCTTCCAGGACCTCCTACAGGCTTCATGGGCAACAAATGAGTTCTTTGTGGCCAAGTTTCTGATGTGATTGATGTCTACCAAGATGTTCTGCATCTGACACTTTAGCCAGTCATGGTGCCTATCTTGTTTCTGATGCAAGGCCAGAAGAAGCTCTCGGTCATTGAGCACACAAGATCGCTTCTGAGGCCTTTGAGCAATGGTGCTTTCAGTGGCTTCAGTAGTTGCACGATGAGGTGCACGTGTATTGCTAGCCAGAGGATAGACACGAGTTGCAGCAAGAACTCCCTCAATTGGTTGCGAGAAGCTTTGGCGATCAACATTATGAAGATAAATTGGCTCCTTGGCAGGCTCAGGGTAGATGGCTTCGACAGACATATCAACCTCAGGCAAGAAGATAAGATGGTTGTGCGCAGAGGGCTGATAGTTGACAGAAGAGTGAAGCTTGATTAAGTGCATCACCCATGGAGCATAAAACTTCAGGCCAAATAGATCAATTCCAGATGCAGCAAGTTGCCTGATGAAGAAATCTTGAGCATTGAAGCTGATGCCATTGAGAATATAGAACACCAATGTCTTCATCGTGCCTTCAAGCTTGGCTGTAGGAGAATGTCCTTTGACGAGCCATAGAGTTCGCCTTACAATGTGATAAATGGTTTGGGTTAGATACTCGAGGTCTTCGACAAAGAATTCCTTAGGATATTCAACATCTTGTGGCAGTGGCTTCATCATGCTGAGCATCTGACTCATGTTGGGCTTAGGCTTATGAAATATGCTCTCCAACGCATTCCTGTGTAGCTGACAACCAGGTTCATAGAACTCACCTGGAGTGGGCAGGGAAGTAAGCTCGATGATATCTTGAGCTTTGGCTTCATGGTGCACATCACCTGTCATCCACTCAAGGACCCAAGTCTTTGGATCCCTGTTGTAGCCACGAATGTGAAGAGTAGCATAGAACTGCAGCAGAGGCTCCTCGTTCTAGTGCTCTTTGTCAGTGACAAACTACAGAAGGCCAACATCTATGAAACAGTCTAGAGCTTCTTCCAAGCAGGGCAGTCTAGCAATGGCCTCACAATCCAGACACATGTGAGGAAAGATTCGTCATTGATTGTATAGGATACATGAATAATAACTACACTGTGGAAAGCTCCAGAAACGATCAGATGAGATCTTTGGCTTCGACTACGGGTTCTTGGCATTATCAAAGAATGTGTTGTGTGCCCTGAAGCTGCATACACTGAACGATCCTGGCGATGTTGCAGCACCAGGAAACCTTGGCAGTCTGGGCTTTGGCTTCTGGACCTGAGGCCTGTGCTCCACATGATATTAATATTGTGGTTTGGGATAAGTGGGAGGAACCAGAACAGGCCATCTGACAGTGACAAGTTGGCCGCGATCAAATGCCTGCTCAATAGTGTGAGGCCTTGGGGGTGGAACCGCAGCTCCGGCATTGACTGTGGCTTCAGGGTGCACACTAGCTTCAGGTGCAACATTAGCTTCAGGCACCATAATATTTTCAGCCATGACAATGTCATTGTCTTTAGCAGTGTTGTTTGTGGCCGCCTCAATGTTTTCAACTTCCTCTTCAGTAACAGGAGGGTCGGGCACTGACACGTTCTCCTCGAGAACAACTTCTTGAGTGACTGGGGGTGTGGCACCTCTTTCTTCTCGTCTTTCTTCTTCGGCTGATGCAGCCGGAATGTCTTTAGCAGCTTTGGCTTCAGACTCAGAGACATTCATAGTAGGAGTGGCTTCAGGAAACACTTCACGTGCTACTGAGCTTTGTTGTACTTCTCGCTCTGGAATGCTCGACATGGCGACCTGTGGCCTAGGGCCTTTGCGAAGCCTGTGGAATGCGGGCGACGCCTGTGGTGATGGAGTGGTCTGGACCATGTAGTCGTCATCAAGTACCGGAGTGGTGACTTGAGGTGGTGGAGTACTGGGTGTGTATTCATTACTTGGGGTCTCTTGTTGAGGGCGATCAGCCCATGAAGCATCCTGAGCAATTGGCATCAAAGGACGACCAATGCTGATGAGTTCGTTGTTCATGAGAACAGGCGATGATACCAGTTGGTGCTCAATCTGAGGAAGGACTTCATCATCTTCTACATTGTCTTTACGACCAATGTCTTCAGCTGTTATGGGGTCAATAGCTGGTACTTCTTCGTCTTCAGGAGCCTCTGTGGTAGCAGGATCGTGAACTACTAGTTGAGGCTCTTGGTTGGATGAGGCAGTACATGCAACTGAGACGGGCTCAACAACAAGTGGCTCTGTTGCAGCAGCACGCTCTTTCCGCGAAGACTTTGTCTTCAGCTTCTTTGCTGATGGAGCACCATTAGAAGCATCCTTGTGCTTGCGCTTCCTGGCATCAGCTTCAGCTACCTTGGTTTTCTTTAGCTCTGAAGCTGTTGAGGGGACCTTAGGCTTCGAGCCTGTCATGCTGGCAGGGAAGACAATACTAGGTGCTTCCTGCCTTGGTGCTTCAGTGCGTGCCGCAACAAACTTCTTCTGTTTGGGAGCCATTCTGGGGTCGATACCAGGACACCCCAAAGCCTTGTGCTTCTCAGCCTCATTGTGTGCTTGAACACATTTCTCAGCGAAGTACTTCATACGCTCTCTTGAACCTTTAGCTTCTTCACGTTTCTTGTGAAACTGTTCCTTGAGCTCATGCAACATCTTCTTGAAGCTTTGAACATCAGCCGCGCTGAGATTTGCCATGTGCTTCTTGAACTGTGCCTTCTCAAAATCAATTTTGTTCTTCAGCTCGACGATTTTCTGAGCCACGGCCAGTTCGTTTGCGAAGGCTCCATGAAACGTGACGCTAATGTCTACTAGAAGCTGAAGATCATCAATGCTTATGCTCTGGTCGTTGAACCATTCATCAATGACGTTGTTCAAAATGTCAATGTCAAAGAGGGGAAGATCGTTGAAGATCTTCGCCTCTTGCTTGCTCATGATCAGAAGCTCAAGGGCATCATCACCAAGATCTTCATCGTTGGACAGATCCATGGTTTCATCTTCATTCCGCAGAACGGCAGCAGGTGCAAGTGCATGTCCAGAAATCTTCATGGGCTTCTTCTTCTTCTTGGTCTTCTCCGTCTTCTTGGAGACATGAAAAATATCTTCAGATTGCACACTGGGTTCAGGAGGTGCAGTGGCCAATGGCTTCACACGTGAAGCTTTTGGTGCGGCAGAGGGTTTCGAAGCCTTTGAGTTCTTTAGCTTCTGCTTTGGTGGTGCTGGCGCATCTTCAGTATCTGTGTCGTCAGTTGAGTGGTCCACCGTAGCCCCCTATATAGTTATGTAAGTGATGAGGCCTTCGAGGTTGTAGAAGGGGCCGATTACATTGGGATTGGAATCACATGTGCCATCAGCCCTTGGAGCAGACGGACCAGGGTTGAAATTGAGTCCCAGGTCCTTCTTGTTCTTTGCAGCAGACTCCTTTGCAAACTGGAAATTGTGCTTTAAGAGATTGTCTTCATGACACCATAACAGAGATGATGGGTCGACATGGTCTGGCTGCGGTCCACGGACCATGCAAGGATAGAAGCCTTGAGCTATGGCTTCAGACTTGGACTTGGCCTGAAGACTTCTATATACAATATCTCCCCAGGGGCCCTTGATGGTGTTCTTTTCAGCATATTCGGCAGTTACAAATCTGTATTTGTACCATTCCTCTGCCCAATACCTTCGAATCCATTGGATTCGGTTCTTGCATTCTCCGTAGGTTTCCTCAGGATATGTCTTGTACTGGTAGGTCCTTGGCTGTATTCCCACGGTGTTGTCTGCCGCCCTTCCTAGCTGATTTCTCAGTGACCATTGTATTCAAGCTGAAAGGCTTCAAGACTGTGAATGGCTTCCGTCTACTGGTCAGACAGGAACTGGCTTCAAGAGAATTGATGTGTTGCTATAAGAAATCTACAAACGAATGCAGACAATGAGAACCAAGGGATTCTCCCATGGACATGTACCTGTGACAACATTAGAGGTGCGAGGGAAGGGGAAAAGGTCATATGCATTCTTACAAGATTTTGACGATAAATCAGTTTGAAGACATTGACCTCATAGTGCAAAGACATTCACTTATTTGATGAGAGTTGGTTTAGATTTGTACGAATACAAGAATAAGTAGAAGTGAGGAATCTAACTAGTTGTGAAGCATAAGTGTACTTGGCATGATATGAGATGTAGAACAAGATAGATCCAGATTTGCAAGTTTAGAAACCACTTCTGGTTGAAGTGGATGGATTTGACGGATCAAAAGGGCAGTATAAGTAAGATTTAATTACCACAAGAAAAACTGCTAGACGAAGTTGAGATGGAGGCCGAGCAGTTCAATCTCTCGCGCCCTAACTTGGCGGCGGAAGACACCTAAGGCGGCGGCGGAGAGGACGAGGTCCGTGGCCGGCGTGAGGACAACATCTAAGAAGTCGCGGCAGCTAAGTGCTTCATCTCCGGCATCGTTGCGAGCTAGTGGAGGCGCTAGGGTTTGTGCGACGTGGCGAGGTGGAAGAAGAGATAATGACCGCGGTGAGTTGAGTATTTATAAGGAAAGGGACAACACAATGTAATTACGCATGTGCCCCTGGCGGTTCACATCTGAAGCACACGTGGCATGCATGCAACACATTGGAAGTTGTTCCATGTTCCCATGCACAGCTGGATTGTCGGGTTGTCGTTCCGGCTTCTCCGAGTTTCAGGCAATAAGGATATAGCATTAAAACAGATTCAATTTTTGTCTCTGTGTCTTCTGTTGACAAGGACTTAGAGAAGACAATCGATAGTTTCAATAGAATGCATATGATTTGAATAGATAGAATCTGAGGTAGAAGCATAGAGGAGGTTAGGGTCTGATCACATTCACTTAGATCAAAAGATTCAAACAAGAAGACATAGCTATAAGTGAATGCCGTAGAGGACAGAACACAAATATATGTATATATCAGTATGAGACCAAATCAACACTAAGAAGATAAAACATGACATCAAATCAGTGTTGAAGACAAACTAAACGCGAGGACTATGGAAATGTGACGCTAATAAAAACACTTCAAACAAGAGTTTGGTGGTGGCGGTACCCACCGTATAGGAAGTATTAGACCCAGACATGGCGCACAATTATTGTGGTGCTCCAAAGTCAAATTCCGCATTAATGTGTTTATACTTAGAGTGTATGTCTTCATTGATTGAAGATATACATTACTTCGTGTGTTGCACATCTAAGTCATCAACATGCATAAGCGTTAGGATGTGTGTCCAATCACATGACATTTGAGGATTCTAAGATATTTAGCTCACGTCGCACCTTGCAAAACCTTTTCTCATCCAAGGGCTTTGTGAACATATCTGCCAATTGTTCTCCAGTGTTCACGTGAATGATATCAATATCTTCCTTCATGACATGGTCTCTAAGAAAGTGATGACGAATTTCAATGTGCTTTGTCTTCGAGTGCTGAACTGGGTTGTTGGAAATCTTGATGGCGCTTTCATTGTCGCGGTATAGTGGCACTTGCTTCACATGAATGCCATAGTCCTTGAGAGTTTGCTTCATCCATAGAAGCTGAGCACAGCAAGATCCAGCAGCAATGTATTCAAATTTAGCAGTTGAGAGAGACACACAGTGTAACACCCCGGATGTAATTTACCTTATCTATATCCCAACTCTTGCCGTTTCCGGCCTAAGTTATTTTATTTCCCTCGGTGTTGGGTTTTTGTCTTCGTGTGTTGTTGCCTTTGTCATGCATCTCATATCATGTCATCATGTGCATTGCATTCGCATACGTGTTCGTCTCATGCATCCGAGTATTTTCTCCGTTGTCTGTTTTGCATTCCAGCGCTCCTATCTCTTCCGGTGGTCCTTTCTACCTCTTTTCGTGTGTGGGGGTTAAACATTTCCGGATTGGTCCGAGACTTGCCATGCGGACTTGGTTCACTACCGGTAGACCGCCTGTGAAGTTTCACGCCATTTGGACTTCGTTTGATACTCCAACGGTTAACCAAGGGACCGAGAAGGCCTCGTTTGTGTTGCAGCCCAACACCCTTCCAATTTGGCCCAAAACCCACCAAAAACCCTTCTATCATCTAGAGCGTTCGATCACGATCGCGTGGCCGAAAACCATGCTTAATTTGGAGCCTCCTAGCTCCTCCTACCTATAAAACTAGGTCTTCCCCGAAATTCCCGGATCCCCTCCTTCCTAAACCCTAAAAATCGCCCCGCCGCCACCGGACATGTCCGACCCGCCACCGGACGAATCCCGCCGCCGCGTCAATCAGCGCGCGACACGTGGCAACCACCGCCCACCGCCGCCGCGGCTCGCGGGAGCCCGCAACAGGCCCCCGCAGCCCAGATCCGCCGCACCATCGCTCGTCTTCATCTCCCCCGACGCCGTTCCAGCTCCGCCGCCTTCGCTCGCCACGCCGCCGCCTGCCTCCCTCAGCGGCGGGCGTCGCCACCTCGCCGCCGCGGCCGCCACGCGCCACAGCCACCTCTTCCTCGCGCCGCCACGTCGCCCGGAGGTCCGGCGAGCTCCACCGCCGCTCCGGCGACCTCCGAAGACGGCCGGGCTCCTCTTCCTCCTCCCCGCGGCACACTCCGGCCGCCACCATCCGTCGATGCCGGCAAGACCTCCGACAAGATTGGATCTGACCTCGAGGCGCATGCAAACCCTTGATCTGGGTTGACCGTCTCCCCTCTCTCAGATTTGTTTTGCAAACTTTGGCATGTCGTAACTTTGCATCCGTAGCTCCGATTTGCGCGTGTAGCATATCGAAATGTCCGTGTCAACGAGTACATCATTTCATCTCAGTGCATCATTTTAATTTGAGCTCATGTTGATGCCCAAAATGCTGTTGGAAGAGGGCTATGTGGTGAATTTGTCAGATCTGTTTCATCAAATGGTTTTTTGTCATTTTTTCCATGTTTAATGTGTGCATGATATGATCCTGAGCTCTACATGTGTTTTGTCATATGCCATCCATCTTTACAGAGGTGCTTGCCATGTATTTTTGTGATATTTGTGGTGACTAGCACAAGCTTGCAAAGTAGCGTAATCGGTAATGCTGATTTCAGGGACTTCGAATTTCACCAAGTCCTTGTCCTGATTTTGTCGTTATGCCATATGTTCATGTTGTTTCCTAGTGATCCGTGCCTTTTTGAGGATGATAAGTAAGGATGTTTTGTTAACATTGCGGTTCTCTATCCATGCATGTCTTTGTTTGCATTTATGGAGCAACCTAGCTTGAGTCAATCGAGCTCTACTTTTGCTATATCGTGAATCATGGCAGATTGTTAACATGATTAGCGATTTTGCCGAGGATGTTGCTGTTGATCCGTGCATGCTATGTTGTTGTTCTTGCCATGTGTATCTTCTATTCTACGTATTCTTGATGGGTGTATGCTTAGTTTGTCATGGCATGCTCTGTAGTGAGTGCATCGAGCTCGTAAACATGCCGACTCGTTAACTGATTTGCATGCTCCAGTTTTTTCACCAAGTCTGAGATCTGTTTATGTTTTTGCCATGTTCACATGCTTGCAATTGTATTTTCTAATCCCTTTTGGCTCAAGGTCACTAAGGGACTTTTGTTACGTGCTTTGAGTACCTTCATTCCATGCCTTGCTTTGCCATGTTAACTTCCTGTAGCATGTAGTTTTCATGCTCTAAAGTGTGCTTCCTGATGATAAATTTCAGACTTGTGTTGATTTCACTAAGTCTGAAACTTGTTATCGTTTGCACTTTTGCCATGCTTGTTTGAACCTGTTAATGGATGAATTAGCCGTAGCTCAGTGTTCATCTTTTATCAAGCATCATGAGTGGATCCCCGCCATGTATTTTGTTGTCATGTTTGAGTGTTGTAGCATATTTATCTTGATGCATTTAGTTGGTCACTTGCTGATTATCGCAGACCGGTGCCATATTTGTTTTGCTTGCCATTTCCAAACCGTGCACCGATTCTGGTGATCTTTATATCGATTTCAACCGAAATCACCTCACCTTTCCAGTGGAACTCTTGGATTTCCATGTTGAGGCCAGGTTCAATCATTCCTTGTCAAATCTTGCATATGCATCACATACTGCATCCCGCATATCATACCATGTTTGCATCATGTTGTTTGAGCATTGCACGTGGTTGATTGTGTTCCGTTTGCTTGTTGTTATTGTTTGGGTAGAGCCGGGAGACGAGTTCGCGATCGAGGAGCCCGTTGAGTTCGCTTACGAGGATCAAGTCAACTTTGACAACTTTGCAGGCAAGATGATCATACCCTCGAAATCACTTCTATCTTTGCTTGCTAGATGCTCGCTCTTGTGCTATGCCTATGCTACGATAACTACCACTTGCTTATCATCCCTCCCAAATTGCCATGTCAAACCTCTAACCCTCCATGTCCTAGCAAACCATTGATTGGCTATATTACCGCTTTGCTCAGCCCCTCTTATAGCATTGCTAGTTGTAGGTGAAGAATGGAGATCGTTCCTTGTTGGAACATTGTTTATTGTTGGGATATCACCATATTATCTTGTTTATCTTAATGCACCTATATACTTGGTAAAGGCTGGAAGGCTCGGACTTTTTCCTAGTGTTTTGTTCCACTCTTGCTGCCCTAGTTTCCGTCATATCGGTGTTATGTTCCCGGATTTTGCGTTCCTTACGCGGTTGGGTTAGAATGGGAACCCCTTGACAGTTCGCCTTGAATAAAACTCCTCCAGCAATGCCCAACCTTGGTTTTACCATTTGCCACCTAGCCTCTTTTTCCCTTTGGTTTCCGGAGCCCAAGGGTCATCTTTATTTAAACCCCCTCGGGCCAGTGCTCCTCTGAGTGTTGGTCCAAACTAGAGTCCTGTGCAGCGCCCCCTCAGGAAAACTCGAGGTTTGGTTTTAGTTGTATGGAGAGCTCATCTGAGTGTGCCCTGAGAACGAGATATGTGCAGCTCCTATCGGGATTTGTCGGGACATTCGGGCGGTGTTGCTGGACTTGTTTTACCATTGTCGAGGATGTCTTGTAAAACCGGGATGCCGAGTCTGATCGGAATGTCTCGGGAGAAGAAATATCCTTCGTTGACCATGAGAGCTTGTGATGGGATAAGTTGGGACTCCCCTGCAGTCATTTGAACTTTCCAAAGCCGTGCCCGCAGTTATGGGCAGATGGGAATTTGTTAATGTCCGGTTGTAGATAACATGAAACTTAACTTAATTAAAATGAATCAACCGCGTGTGTAACCGTGATGGTCTCTTCTCGGCGGAGTACGGGAAGTGAACACGGTGTTGGAGTAATGTTTGACGTAGGTTGCTCTAGGATCACTTCTTGATCATAGTTCTTCGTCTGTGCTTTGCCTTCTCTTCTTGCTCTCTTTTGCGAATAGGTTAGCCACCATATATGCTAGTCGCTTGCTGCAACTCCACATTATACCTTGCCTTACCTATAAGCTTAAATAGTCTTGATCGCGAGGGTGCGAGATTGCTGAGTCCCCGTGACTCACAGATTACTTCCAAACCAGATGCAGGGACCGATGATACCGTTCCAGACGATGCGCTTGAGCTCAAGTGGGAGTTCGATGAAGACTCTCGCCATTACTATGTGTCTTTCCCAGATGATCAGTAGTG
Source organism: Triticum aestivum (assembly GCF_018294505.1). Lineage (NCBI taxonomy): Eukaryota > Viridiplantae > Streptophyta > Magnoliopsida > Poales > Poaceae > Triticum > Triticum aestivum. The sequence goes on from NC_057812.1 coordinate 320,025,967, forward strand.
GTGCCCAGTTGGGGCGATCGGGGACCGTGTCGCATGTGGGGGTTGATCTTTATTTTGGTACCATAGTCGGACCATGAGTGTATTGGATGATTGTAATGTTATTCATGTATTTGTGTGACGTGGCGAGTGTAAGCCAACTATGTATCCTTTCCCCTATTATATATTACATGGGTTGTTGTGAAGATTACCTTACTTGCGACATTGCTTTCAATGCGGTTATGCCTCTAAGTCGTGCTTCGACACGTAGGAGATATAGCCGCATTGAGGGCATTACAAGTTGGTATCAGAGCCTTCCCCGACCTTAGGAGCCCCCTGCTTGATCGAATCGTTGGTGTTTTGAGTCTAGAAAAATGTTTTGAGTCATTTAGGAATTATATATCGAAGAGTTTAGGAATTCTTTTTACTCCCCAGTCCCTTCATCGCTCTGGTGAGGCATCCTGACGTAGAGTTTTGACTCTTCTCTTCTCAAATTTCACTAATTCTTTTTAGGATCACGCGGGTATCTTGGAATCGTTCCGATCGATTTGTGACGAGAACATTGTTCTTGGTGCCTCCTGTCATTTAGGGGTTGTGGCAATGTCCCGGGGAGTTGAGCTCCGAGGTGTTTTCGTCACAATTTTATCGTTGAGATTCTGGAATACCTGAGTTTCGCCGACATCGAAAATCTCTTTTATGCAGTTGTTGGTGAGATAACCTCGACGCCACCCAGTACTGGGGCGGGAGTTCAGGAGTATTGCCATAACTCGTATAACGGATGCTTTTCGAAGGTTGAGGTAAATGATTTCTGAAGGTTTCTCGGTTATGTGTTGAAGGATGGATACAACTGGATGTAGGATTTGCTAGATTTGGGTGAGATATTATGCTTCCCCTGTATCCCCAACACCTGATTTCATAACCGGAAAGGTTCGGGAGTTTCATAGGTGGGAATTCTTGTAGCTCTAGTTCTTCTTCCGCCGATATTTGGTTTGGATTGGGTAATCCTCACCAAGTATTCGTTCTTGTTCCGTACCTTGTTGTTTTTTCTTCTACCTCAATTCTAAGTGGCTTCTCAATTTATGGATATGTGACCATTTCAATTGGAATGCATTCGTTCATTTAGTTTGGATGTGAAGACTATATGTTGCAATTTCAACCCGTTTGATTCAGCTTCAATATTTGTCTGTCAATGTGCCAACGGATGTCAACCTCTTCAGGATGGCTCCCCCTACGTGCACGACTCCGAATCCTGATCCGCCACCACCACCTCCACCTCCGGAGGCATGGCAAGCTATGATGGCCATTACCAATGCAAACACGCAGCTGATCATGCAACTTCTTCAAGAGCGCAACCAAGGGAACCAGGGTCATGGCAACAATCAGAATCAATTTGCTACACTCAACCAGTTCCTTGCTAACCAGCCAAAGACCTTCAGCAATTGTGTTGAGGCAACAAGCGTTGATGATTGGCTCGTGGACATATGCAAGCATTTCGAGTGCAGTAACGTCAGGCCTGAGGACTTTGTCAACTTCGCCTCCTTCCAACTCAAAGACCAAGCTGCAGAATGGTTCCAGCAGTACAAAGATTCCAGAGGAGGCCGTGTGATTACCTGGGATGAATTCCATCAAGACTTCAAAGCTCATCATATTCCTCAGAGTGTGGTTGAAAGCAAGCGTGAGGAATTCCGCAACCTGAAGCAAGGCTCTATGTCTGTTTACGAGTACAACAAAATGTTTCAGAAGCTCGCCCGTTTTGCTAAGCAAGACGTCCCTGACGAGAAGAGCATGATATATCAGTTCAGGGGTGGTCTCAGAGAATAAATCCAGCTAGCTCTCGTCCTCTTTGAGCCCAAGAGGTACGACGAGTTTTACAACATGGCAATGAAGCAAGAGACTGCTCAACTGAAGTGCGATGTTTCCAAGAAGCGAGTCAGAGATGCAACTCCTTCTTCCTCAACTCAAGTGGCTAAGCAGCAGAAGTATTGTCTTCCTCCTCCTCCGTTCCGTCAGCCTTATCAGTAGAAGAGCAAAGGTGGTAGTGGATCTTCCCACCCACCCAACCCTGGCTTTCAGAACAAGACTTCGTCTCAAGCTCCAAGATCAAGTGCTCCATATCACCGTCCGCTCTCGGAGGTCACGTGCAACAAGTGCCAAGAGAAGGGTCACTATGCCAACAAATGCTTCAATCAGAGGCGTCTCCCTCCTCCTCCTCCTGTGAGATCGGCAAGTATAGCTGTGGTCAAGCATAACCCCAAGCACGCCAAGGCCAACTTCATGAATGCAGCTTAGGCAGAGGACTCGTCAGATGTCATCATGGGTAACCTTCATGTTAACGATGTTCCTGCAAAAGTTCTTTTTGACACTGGTGCATTGCATTGCTTCATTTCAAAACCTTTTGCATCAAAGTATGAGTGCGATTATCAGCTTCTGCAAAGACCTTTGCAAATCATGTCACCGGGCAAGCATATGACAGCTAATTTATGCGTCCCGGATATTTCTATCACGTTGGGAGACTACAAATTTCTAGCTTCTCCTATTGTTCTGGGCGACTCGGATATCGATCTTATTCTTGGAATGGATTGGCTTTCTAAGCACAAGCCTCATCTTGATTGTGCTGCCAGGCAGATTCAATTGACTCATTCGTCTGAGGATGTAATTGTCTTTGTCGCTCGTGATGATACCATCCCTCTATTTTCTCTCAATGAGAAGGGTGAACTGGATGCTATCTCTCAAATTCCAGTCGCTTGCGAATATCAAGACGTCTTTCCAGAAGAGCTTCCAGGAATGCCTCCGCACCGGCCAGTTGAATTTGTCATCGATCTTGAGCCTGGCACGGAACCTGTTTGCAAACGTCCTTACAAGCTTGGACCTGAAGAGTTGAAGGAGCTGAAGAAGCAACTCGATATTCAAGAGCGAATGGGTCTCATCCGACCTAGTTCTTCTCCATGGGGTTGTGGAGTTCTTTTTGTGAAGAAGAAGGATGGAACGGACCGACTTTGTGTTGACTACCGTCCATTGAACAAGAAGACTATAAAGAACAAGTACCCACTTCCCAACATCAACGAGCTGTTTGAACAACTCAAAGGTGCTCAAGTATTCTCCAAGCTTGATCTCCGTATGGCCTATCACCAGATTCGAATCCGTGAGCAAGATATTCCCAAGACAGCATTCAGAACAAGCTATGGTTCATATGAATACACTGTCATGTCTTTTGGCCTCATCAGCGCTCCTCCGACTTTCTCTTGCATGATGAACTTCATCTTCAATCCCTACACAAATGACTTCGTCTTGGTCTACCTCGATGACATTTTGGTCTTTTCAAAGAACAAGGAAGATCATGCCAAGCACTTACGTTTGGTGCTCGATAAGCTCAGAGAACATCAGTTCTATGCCAAGTTTTCAAAGTGCGAGTTTTGGCTCGATGAGGTTCTCTATCTTGGGCATATCATCTCTGCCAAGGGCATAGCGGTTAATCCTGAGAAGGTGTCTGCAATTGTGAATTGGGAACCACCTCAGAACGTGAAGCAACTCCGCAGCTTCCTTGGTCTCGCAAGCTATTGTCGAAGGTTCGTTGAAAATTTCTCAAAGATCGCGAAGCCGCTTTCCAACCTTCTCCAGAAGCACGTCAAGTACGTTTGGTCTCCAGAATGTGACATCGCTTTCAACACCCTGAAAGAGAAATTAGTCACTGCTCCAGTTCTGAATCCTCCTGATGAATCCAAACCGTTTGAGGTCTTCTGCGATGCCGCTCTTCAAGGTCTTGGTGCAGTGTTGATGCAAGAGAAGAAAGTCGTGGCTTATACCTCTCGTCAGTTGAATCCCAACGAGAAGAACTACCCCACTCATGACCTCGAGTTGGCGGCAGTTGTGCATGCTCTTTTGACTTGGAGACATCTCTTATTGGGAAGAAAAGTGGACATCTTCACTCAGCCTAATCTCAACCTCAGGCAGACTCGTTGGGTCGAAATGATTCAAGAGTATAATCTGAGTATCGAATATACTCCAGGCAAGGCCAATGTAATTGCTGACGCATTGACCAAGAAGGCTTACTGCAACCGTCTGATTCTCAAGCCTTACCAACCCGAGCTTTGTGAAGATTTCCGCAAACTCAATCTGCAAGTTGTTCCTCAAGGTTTCCTCGCCAACCTTCAAGTCTCTCCTACTTTGGAAGATCAGATTCGTGAGGCTCAACTTCTTGATGCTATTGTGAAGAAGGTGAAGATTGGGATTGCCAAGAGTCAACCCAAGTACAAGTGCTATCGCCTTGATGACAAGGATACTCTCTTCTTCGAGGATCGCATTGTTGTGCCTAAAGGTGACCTTCGTAAAGTCATTATGAACGAGGCTCACAATTCTCTCCTCTCTATCCACCCTGGTAGTACGAAGATGTACCATGACCTCAAGCAGGCGTATTGGTGGACTCGAATGAAGCGCGAGATTCCTCAGTTCGTGAATGAATGTGATGTCTGCAGAAGAGTGAAGGCAGAACACCAACGACCAGCTGGTCTCCTCCAACCTCTCGCCATTCCAGAATGGAAGTTTGACTACATTGAGATGGGCTTCGTGACTGGGTTTCCAAAGTCCAAGCATGGCAATGATGCTATATTCATTGTCATTGACAAACTCACTAAAGTGGCTCACTTTCTACCTATCAAAGAGTCTATCACAGCAGCTCAATTGGCAGAGCTTTATACTTCTCGGATTGTCTCTCTGGACGTCATTACGCAGTTGATTTCTTCAGATCATGGCAGCATCTTTACCTCCAAGTTTTGGGATTCTTTTCAGAAGGCCATGGGCACCAACATCCGTTTCAGCACAGCTTTTCATCCTCAAACTAGCGGCCAAGTCGAGCGTGTCAATCAGATTCTTGAAGATATGCTCAGGGCTTGCATTATCTCTTTCGGTATGAAGTGGGAAGATTGGCTTCCATATGCCGAGTTCTCCTACAACAATAGTTTTCAAGCAAATTCGGGCAAGGCCCCATTTGAAATTCTCTATGGCAGGAAGTGTCGTACTCCTCTTAACTAGTCAGAGACCGGTGAACGTCAACTTCTTGGAAATGACTTGATCACAGAGGCAGAAGAGATGTGTAAAGTCATTCGTGATAACCTCAAAGCAGCGCAATCGCACCAGAAGAGCTACTATGATAGTAAGCATCGTGATTTGGCTTTCGAGATCGGAGACCATGTTTACCTCCGCGTCTCTCCAATGAAAGGTACTCGTCGCTTCGGTATCAAAGGGAAGCTTGCCCCTGGATACGTGGGTCCTTTCAAGATCGTCAGCAAGAGAGGTGATCTCTCCTATCAACTCGAGCTTCCTTCCAACTTTCCAAACGTGCACAACATGTTCCATGTCTCTCAGCCCCGCAAGTGCTTCAAGACCCCTGACCGCACCGTCAACTTCGAAGACATTGATCTCCAAGAAGACCTCTCTTATCGTGAGCATCCAGTTGCTATTCTTGAAGAGACTGAACGCAAGACTCGCAATAAGTCAATCAAATTCCTCAAAGTCAAGTGGTCACACCATTCTGACCGTGAAGCCACTTGGGAACGCGAGGACCACCTCCGTTCTGAGTACCCGGCTTTTTTCAGTCCTAGATCTCGGGACGAGATCCTTTCGTAGTGGTGGAGTGTTGTAACACCCCGGATGTAATTTACCTTATCTGTATCCCAACTCTTGCCGTTTCCGGCCTAAGTTATTTTATTTCCCTCGGTGTCGGGTTTTTGTCTTCGTGTGTTGTTGCCTTTGTCATGCATCTCATATCATGTCATCATGTGCATTGCATTCGCATACGTGTTCGTCTCATGCATCCGAGCATTTTCTCCGTTGTCCGTTATGCATTCCGACGCTCCTATCTCCTCCGGTGGTCCTTTCTACCTCTTTTCGTGTGTGGGGGTTAAACATTTCCGGATTGGTCCGAGACTTGCCTTGCGGCCTTGGTTCACTACCGGTAGACCGCCTGTCAAGTTTCGCGCCATTTGGACTTCGTTTGATACTCCAACGGTTAACAGAGGGACCGAGAAGGCCTCATTTGTGTTGCAGCCCAAAACCCTTCCAATTTGGCCCAAAACCCACCAAAAACCCTTCTATCGTCTAGAGCGTTCGATCGCGATTGCGTGGCCGAAAACCGTCCTCAATTTGCAGCCTCCTAGCTCCTCCTACCTATAAAACTAGGTCTACCCCGAATTCCCGGATCCCCTCCTTCCTAAACCCTAAAAATCGCCCCGCCGCCACCGGACACGTCCGACCCGCCACCGGACGAATCCCGCCGCCGCGCCCGCGCCAATCAGCGCGCGACACGTGGCAACCACCGCCCGCCGCCGCCACGGCTCGCGGGAGCCCGCAACAGGCCCCAGCGGCCCAGATCCGCCGCACCACCACCCGCCTTTATCTCCCCTGATGCCGTTCCAGCTCCACCGCCTTTGCTCGCCGCGCCGCCGCCTGCCTCCCTTGCCGGCGGGCGCCGCCACCTCGTCGCCGCGGCCGCCACGCGCCACCGCCACCTCTTCCTCGCGCCGCCATGTCGCCCGGAGGTCCGGCGACCTCCGAAGCCGGCCGGCCTCCTCTTCCTCCTCCCCGCGGTGCACTCCGGCCGCCACCATCCGTCGATGCCGGCAAGACCTCCGGCGAGCTCAAATCTGACCTCGGGGCGCGTGCAAACCCTAGATCTGGGTTGACCTTCTCCCCTGTCTTAGATTTATTTTGCAAACTTTGGCATGTTGTAACTTTGCATCCGTAGCTCCGATTTGCGCATGTAGCATATCAAAATGTTCGTCTCACCGAGTACATCATTTAATCTCATTGGATCATTTTCATTTGAGCTCATGTTGATGCCCGAAATGCTGTTGGAAGAGGGATATGTGGGGAATTTGTCAGATCTGTTTCATCAAATGGTTTTTTGTCATTTTTTCCATGTTTAATGTGTGCATGATATGATCCTGAGCTCTACATGTGTTTTGTCATATGCCATCCATCTTTACAGAGGTGCTTGCCATGTATTTTTGTGATATTTGTGGTGACTAGAACAAGCTTGCAAAGTAGCGTAATCGGTAGTGCTGATTTCAGGGACTTAGAATTTCACCAAGTCCTTGTCCTGATTTTGTCGTTATGCCATATGTTCATGTTGTTTCCTAATGATACGAGCCTTTTTGAGGATGATAAGTAAGGATGTTTTGTTAACATTGCGGTTCTCTATCCATGCATGTCTTTGTTTGCATTTATGGAGCAACCTAGCTTGAGTCAATCGAGCTCTACTTTTGCTATATCGTGAATCATGGCAGATTGTTGACATGATTAGCGATTTTGCCGAGGATGTTGCTGTTGATCCGTGCATGCTATGTTGTTGTTCTTGCCATGTGTAGCTTCTATGCTACGTATTCTTGATGGGTGTATGCTTAGTTTGTCATGGCATGCTCTGTAGTGAGTGCATCGAGCTCGTAAACATGCCTACTCGTTAACTGATTTGCATGCTCCAGTTTTTTCACCAAGTCTGAGATCTGTTTATGTTTTTGCCATGTTCACATGCTTGCAATTGTATTTTCTGATCCCTTTTGGCTCAAGGTCACTAAGGGACTTTTGTTAACTGCTTTGAGTAGCTTCATGCCATGCCTTGCTTTGCCATGTTAAGTTCTTGTAGCATGTAGTTTTCATTCTCTAAAGTGTGCTTCCTGATGATAAATTCCAGACTTGTGTTAATTTCACTAAGTCTGAAACCTGTTATCATTTGCACTTTTGCCATGCTTGTTTGAACCTGTTAATGCATGAATTAGCCGTAGCTCAGTGTTCATATTTTGTCAAGCATGATGAGTGGATTCCTGCCATGTATTGTGTTGTCATGTTTGAGTGCTGTAGCATATTTATCTTGATGCATTTAGTTGGTCACTTGCTGATTATTGCAGACCGGTGCCATAATTGTTTTGCTTGCCATTTCCAAACCGTGCATCCGATTCCGGTGATCTTTATATCGATTTCAACCGAAATCACCTGACCTTTCTAGTGGAATTATTGTATTTCCAAGTTGAGGCCAGGTTCAATCATTCCTTGTCAAATCTTGCATATGTATCACATACCGCATCTCGCACATCATACCATGTTTGCATCATGTTGTTTGAGCATTGCACGTGGTTGATTGTGTTCCGTTTGCTTGTTGTTCTTGTTTGGGTAGAGCCGGGAGACGAGTTTGCGATCGAGGAGCCCGTTGAGTTCGCTTACGAGGATCAAGTCAACTCTGCCAACTTTGTAGGCAAGATGATCATACCCTCGAAATCACTTCTATCTTTGCTTGCTAGATGCTCGCTCTTGTGCTATGCATATGCTACAATACCTACCACTTGCTTATCATGCCTCCCAAATTGCCATGTCAAACCTCTAACCCTCCATGTCCTAGCAAACCGTTGATTGGCTATGTTACCGCTTTGCTCAGCCCCTCTTATAGCGTTGCTATTTGTAGGTGAAGATTAGAGATCATTCCTTGTTGGAACATTGTTTATTGTTGGGATATCACCATATTATCTTGTTTATCTTAATGCACCTATATACTTGGTAAAGGCTGGAAGGCTCGGACTTTTTCCTAGTGTTTGTTCCACTCTTGCTGCCCTAGTTTCCGTCATATCGGTGTTATGTTCCCGGATTTTGCGTTCCTTACGCGGTTGGGTTAGAATGGGAACCCCTTGACAGTTCGCCTTGAATAAAACTCCTCCAGCAATGCCCAACCTTGGTTTTACCATTTGCCACCTAGCCTCTTTTTCCCTTTGGTTTCCGGAGCCCAAGGGTCATCTTTATTTAAACCCCCTCAGGCCAGTGCTCCTCTGAGTGTTGGTCCAAACTAGAGTCCTGTGCAGCGCCCCCTCAGGAAAACTCGAGGTTTGGTTTTAGTTGTATGGAGAGCTCATCTGAGTGTGCCCTGATAACGAGATATGTGCAGCTCCTATCGGGATTTGTCGGGACATTCGGGCGGTGTTGCTGGACTTGTTTTACCATTGTCGAGGATGTCTTGTAAAACCGGGATGCCGAGTCTGATCGGAATGTCTCGGGAGAAGAAATATCCTTCGTTGACCATGAGAGCTTGTGATGGGATAAGTTGGGACTCCCCTGCAGTCATTTGAACTTTCCAAAGCCGTGCCCGCAGTTATGGGCAGATGGGAATTTGTTAATGTCCGGTTGTAGATAACATGAAACTTAACTTAATTAAAATGAATCAACCGCGTGTGTAACCGTGATGGTCTCTTCTCGGCGGAGTACGGGAAGTGAACACGGTGTTGGAGTAATGTTTGACGTAGGTTGCTCTAGGATCACTTCTTGATCATAGTTCTTCGTCTGTGCTTTGCCTTCTCTTCTCGCTCTCTTTTGCGAATAGGTTAGCCACCATATATGCTAGTCGCTTGCTGCAACTCCACATTATACCTTGCCTTACCTATAAGCTTAAATAGTCTTGATCGCGAGGGTGCGAGATTGCTGAGTCCCCGTGACTCACAGATTACTTCCAAACCAGATGCAGGGACCGATGATACCGTTCCAGACGATGCGCTTGAGCTCAAGTGGGAGTTCGATGAAGACTCTCGCCGTTACTATGTGTCTTTCCCAGATGATCAGTAGTGGTGCCCAGTTGGGGCGATCGGGGACTGTGTCGCATGTGGGGATTGATGTTTATTTTGGTACCATAGTCGGACCATGAGTGTATTGGATGATTGTAATGTTATTCATGTATTTGTGTGACGTGGTGAGTGTAAGCCAACTATGTATCCTTTCCCCTTTTATATATTACATGGGTTGTTGTGAAGATTACCTTACTTGCGACATTGCTTTCAATGCGGTTATGCCTCTAAGTCGTGCTTCGACACATAGGAGATATAGCCGCATTGCGGGCGTTACACACAGTTCTGCTTCTTTGAAGACCAACAGACAAGAGATCGTCCGAGAAAGTGACATGTGCCTGATGTAGACTTATGATCAACCTTGTCACCAGCATAATTAGCATCTGAGAATCCAACTAGATCAAACTCTGAGCCCTTTGGATACCATAATCCTAGTGTTGGGGTGTAAGCCAAATATCTAAGAATTCGCTTGACAGCTAAGTGATGCGATTCCTTTGGTGCCGCTTGGAATCGGGCACACATACAAATGTTGAGCATGATATCTGGCCTAGATGCACATAAATAGAATAAAGAACCAATCATGGAGCGGTATACCTTTTGATCAAACTCTTTACCATTGTCGCCGGGGCCCAGATGACTTTTGGTTGACATTGGCGTCATGTATCCCTTGCAGTCTTGCATTCCAAACTTCTTCAGGTAATCTTTGAGGTATTTCTCTTGAGATATGAAGATGCCGTTGTTCTTCTAACGAATTTGAAGACCAAGGAAGAACTTCAGCTCACCCATCATGGACATCTGATACTGCTCTTGCATCATGTGTCCAAACTCATCACTGTATCTTTTGTCAGTGCAGCCAAAGATAATGTCATCCACATAGATCTGGCACACAAACAGTTCACCCTTGTATGTCTTCGTGAAGAGAGTAGGATCCAGGGAACCAGGTTTGAAGCCTTTGCTCTTCAGGAAGTCTTTGAGTGTGTCATACCAAGCACGAGGGGCTTGTTTGAGGCCATATAGTGCCTTGTTGAGCTTGCATACCATATCAGGATGGTTTGGATCTTCAAAGCCAGGTGGTTGTGCAACATACACTTCTTCTTCAATCTTGCCGTTGAGAAAGGCACTCTTTACATCCATTTGATACAGAAGGATGTTGTGATGGTTGGCATAGGCTAGCAGTATGCGAATGGCTTCAAGCCTAGCCACCGGAGCAAATGTTTCATCGAAGTCAATCCCTTCAACTTGAGTGTATCCTTGAGCAACGAGACAAGCCTTGTTTCTCACAACTTCACCATGCTCATCTTGTTTGTTGCGATAGATCCATTTTGTGCCTATGATATTATGCTTCCGTGGGTCAGGACGCTTAACCAATTCCCACACATTGTTCAGCTCGAACTGTTGAAACTCTTCTTGCATCGCTTGAATCCATTCAGGTTCCATGAAGGCTTCAACAACTTTCTTGGGTTCAGATATAGAGACAAATGCAAAGTGCCCACAAAAATTTGCTAGTTGTGTTGCTCTTGAATGAGTGAGTGGACCAGGTGCATTGATGCTATAAATTATCTTCTCAATCTGTACTTCATTTGTAACACAAGGATGTACTGGTCGAAGACTTTGCTCTAGCTAATCATTGTCTTCATCATCAGTATTTGAGTTCGGGCTGAGCAGTGTCTTAGGGGTTGATTAGGTGCAGAAATGATGAGTTCTTCTTCAGCATGTGCCTCCGAAGCTATGATTTCTCTAGTACCCATAAGCTTGCTGGATTCACTTGGTGAGACTTCATCTAGCACATTTGGCAGGTGCTCTCTTTGCGAGCCGTTAGTTTCATCAAACCGCACATCCACAATTTCAACCACTTTATAGTGAAAGAGGTTGAAGACTCTGTAGGAGTGCGAATCCATTCCGTAACCAAGCATAAAACCTTCATGTGCTTTCGGTGTAAATTTTGAAGTGTGATGTGGATCCTTGATCCAGCACCTAGCACCAAATACTCTGAAGTAGCTTACGTTTAGCTTCTTACCAGTCAGTAGCTCATATGATGTATTCTTTAGAAGCTTGTGAAGGTAAACACGGTTGATGACATGGCATGCAGTATCAATGGCTTCAGGCCAGAACTTCCTTGGAGTCTTGTACTCATCAAGCATCGTCCAAGCCATCTCAATGAGGGTTCTGTTCTTCCGCTCCATTATGCCATTCGGCTGAGGTGTGTATGGAGCTAAGAACTCATGAGTCATGCCCAATGTACCAAGATAAGTGTTGAGGCCAGTGTTCTTGAACTTTGTGCCATTGTCACTTCTGATGTGCTTGATCTTGATGCCATAGTTCGTCATGGCAAGATTAGTGAATCGTCTGAAGACATCCTGCACTTCAGTATTGTAAAGGATTATGTGCACCCAGGTATATCTATAGTAATCATCAACAATAACGAAACCATAGAGACAAGCTATGGTAGTAAGAGTGGAGTAATGAGTAGGGCCGAATAGGTCCATGTGAAGAAGCTCGAATTGACGTGATGTCGTCATGATTGTCTTCGAGGGATGCTTGGCCCTAGTCATCTTCCCAGCTTCGCATGCACCACACAGATGATTCTTTTTGAACTTGACGCCCTTGATGCCTACAACATGCTTCTTCTTCGCGAGATTGTACAAGTTCCTCATGCCAGCATGCCCTAGCCTCTGATGCCAGAGCCAGCAGTCTGAAGCTTTTGCTAGAAGACATACGGCCAACTGTTTCCTGCTTAGAAATCTACCATGTATGGATCATCTTTTCGGTACCCTTCAAAGACTAGAGACTTGTCAGATTCCATTAGAACAAGGCAACGATATTTTCCAAATATCACAATCATGTTTAAGTCACAAAGCATTGAGATAGACATTAAGTTGAAACCAAGGGATTCAACAAGCATCACTTTATTCATGTGTTGATCCTTTGAGATTGCAACTCTACGTAGACCAAATACCTTGCTTTTACCAATGTCAGCAAATGTGATGTGACTCTTGTCAGATGGACGTAAGGTTGAGTCCATGAGAAGACTTCGATCATCAGTCATGTGATTAGTGCATCCACTGTCCATTATGAATCCTTTGGTGTCATACCGTATAGTGCAGTTAGGGGGATAGGCTTCACCGAGGGTATTGTGAAGCATAAAAATTTGACAAACGAGTGGATTATGAAAGCTCAGATCCAGGTTAGGACTGATAGGATGATTGTCAAGCGATTCAGGAACAAAATACATAGTAAGACCATTTGGGAATTTTATCTTGCGCCCCACAAGATGTTTTAGGTCCCTAGCAATAGCATCTGACGCCTTTGATTTCCGGCTGGAGACCCTTCCCTGCAAAAGAGAGTTAAGTTTTCTTAACCACCCACATTTTCAAGGGTGGCTTCGAAGCAATGAGTCTAAGTGCAGCATCTGAGAACTTTGGCTTTGGAGCCCTAGCAAATAGTCTTGCAGGAGGTGAATAATACTCATAAGAATAAGCAGGGTAGTTCTTGGTCTTATGAACATGGCGGTTTGAGGAAACACACCCATATTCATAGGCCTGAGTATGGTTTCCCTGCAAAACATTTGTGTTAGGGTGACTCGGGTGAGTCCTCTGTCTGTATGAAGCCTTTGGACCATATGAAGCCTTTGGTCTAGGGTTTCTCTTCTTCCCAGGTGGTGTCATGATGACATTCACCTGAAGATTTTCAAGACAACTCTTGGGCACCCAGATCTTCAAAGGTGGTCCATTCCTGCAGTTAGTACCAATATACCTGGCAAACACTTCACCATTCTGATTCTTAAACAGTTTATAGTTTGCATCAAAGGATTCACCAATGATAATCGGGTTAGTACAAGTGAAGCCAGATAAGGTAGATGGATCCACCGAAGGTCCCTTTGCAGCAACCCATGTGGTTTTGGGGTACTGGTTAGGCTTCCAGTAAGAACCATCAACATTCATTTTCCTCTCGAACCCAACACCCTCTTTTCTAGGGTTTCGGTTCAGAATCTATTTCTTGAGTACATTCCCGTCTCAAGCAATGTCTTCAACCTGGCATTCTCATTAGCAATAGTGGTGGTATCCTCGGTAGAGGGGTTAGTTACCACATCAGCAGTTGAAGATATTGCAACAGTAGCATCAGTAGAACATTCAGCAACAGAAGTAGCATTATGATTCTCAAGGCATTTTAGACATGGTGGTTCAAATCCTTCCTGAGCAGAACTGATTTGTTGAGCGCGGAGTGACTCATTCTCTTTTTGAAGATCTTCATGAGCCGCTCTCAAGTTCTCAAGTTCTTGCTTCCTTTGAAGATAATTGTAGGAAAGCTTTTCATGAGTTGTTGAGAGCGTTTCATGATGACTTTCAAGTTCCTCATACTTAATATGAAGATTTTTAATGTCTTCAATTAAGGATTGAGTTCTAGTCATTTCCGCGTCCAACAGGTCATCGCTTTTGTCTAACAGTTTATGAATATGTTCCATAGCATTCTGTTGCTATGTTGCAATTTTAGCAAGTGTTTTGTAGCTAGGTTTAGATTCACATTCAGAGTCATCTTCACTTGATGTTTGATAGTAAGCATCGCGTGAGTTTACCTTGGCATCACGTGCCATGAAGCAGTAGGTGGGTGTAGAGTCATCCTCATCATTAGCATCAACATTGGTGACGAGGCCATTGTCTTCAGTGTTGAAGATGGACTTGGCGACATATGCTGAAGCTAGAGCCAGGCTTGCCACACCTTAATCAGATTCCTCTTCAGACTCCATCTGCACCTCCTCAGATGCAGACTCCTCCTCTGAATCCATCTCCTTGCCAACAAACGCTCGAGCCTTGCTGGATGAGCTAATCTTGTGTGATGAAGACTTCGATGAAGACTTTAAAGAAGACTTTGAGGATGTCTTCTTCTTTTTGTCATAAGAATCATATTCCTTGATCTTCTTCTTGTTGTTGTTCTCATTGTCCCATTGAGGACATTCAGGGATGTAGTGACCAGGTTTCTTGCACTTGTGGCACGTTCTCTTCTTGTAGTCACGGGAGGAAGCTTCATCATTTCTTGAGCTGGATCTTGAAGACTGTCTGGAGCCTTTTTCTTGGTGAACCTCTGGAACTTCTTCACTAGCATGGCAAGTTCCTTTCCAATGTCTTCGGGATGCTCAGAACTATAGTCAGATTCTTCTTCAGATGAGGAAACAACCTTTGCCTTCAAAGCACGAGTTCGTCCATAGTTGGGACCATAGATATCTCTTTTCTCAGATAATTTGAACTCATGTGTGTTGAGCCTCTTAGGTATGTCAGATGGATCGAGAGTCTTGAAGTCAGGTCGTTCTTGAATCATCAGGGCCAGGGTGTCAAATGAGCTGTCGAGTGATCTCAAGAGTGTCTTGACGATTTCATGCTTGGTGATCTCAGTGGCGCCGAGTGCATGAAGCTCATTTGTGATGTCAGTGAGGCGATCAAACGTCAGCTGAACATTCTCATTGTCGTTTCTCTTGAAGTGGTTGAAGAGGTTGCGAAGAACACTGATCCTTGACCCTCTCTGGGTTGAGACGTCTTCGGTGACCTTGGAGAGCCAGTCCCAGACTAGCTTCGCAGTTTCCAGAGCACTCACACGACCATACTGTCCTTTGGTCAGATGACCATAGATGATGTTCTTGGCATTAGAATCCAGTTGAATGAACTTCTCGACATCAGCAGGGGTGACACCTTCACCGGCCTTGGGAACGCCCTTCTTGACGACTGTCGGTGTCAAAACCGGCGGATCTCTGGTAGGGGGTCCCAAACTGTGTGTCTAAGGCGGATGGTAACAGGAGGCAGGGGACACGATGTTTACCCAGGTTCGGGCTCTCTTGATGGAGGTAATACCCTACGTCCTGCTTGATTGTTCTTGATGATATGAGTATTACAAGAGTTGATCTACCACGAGATCGGAGAGGCTAAACCCTAGAAGCTAGCCTATGGTATGATTGTATCTTGTCCTACGGACTAAAACCCTCTGGTTTATATAGACACCAGAGGGGGCTAGGGTTACACAAGGTCGGTTACAAAGGAGGATATATCCATATCCGTATTGCCTAGCTTGCCTTCCACGCCAAGTAGAGTCCCATCCGGACACGGGACAAAGTCTTCAATCATATATCTTCATAATCCAATAGTCCGGCCGAAGGATATAGTCCGGCTGTCTGGAGACCCCCTAATCCAGGACTCCCTCAGTAGCCCCCGAACCATGCTTCAATGACGATGAGTCCGGCGCGCAGTGTTGTATTCGGCATTGCAAGGCGGGTTCCTCCTCCGAATACACCGCGGAAGAGTTTGAATACAAGGATAGTGTCCGACCCTGCAAAATAAGTTCCACATACCACCGTAGAGAGAATAATATTTCCACAAATCTAATCTGCTGACACGTTTTGGCAGCATGACATCACGCCACGACCAGGTAATTATTTGAACCATTTTTCTTTAACCAGCCCCGCACATAACATGAGGCGTTTTCTTGACACGTCTTGTCAAAGCAGAGATCGTGTTCCCCTTATCACGGGATTCTCATCAATACAAACATGGGTAACCCAACCGCGCATGTTGGTATGACTCCTAGATCTTAGGTAAGTCTCGAACGGCCACGAGGAGGACGCCTGATATTCATCCCCTTTATAAAGGGACAAGGCTTTTCTTTTTTCCCTCCCGTGCTCAATCGAATCCTTCCCCCGCCTCGAGCTCTAACACCCAAAGCCCAGGTCAGGTGCTTCGGACCTTCAATCATGTCCGAATCTAGCCTTCAAGGCCAGTGGATGCCTTCCTCCATCACGGAGGAGGACATCAAGAAGTTGAGGCAGGCCAGATACCTGACCGCCGAAATTTCGCATAGGCTTCCCGCCTGAGGGCAGGTCATCCCTACTCCTGAACCCAATGAAAGTGTTGTGTTCGTCTCCTACTTCTTCTGAGGACTAGGCCTCGCTCTGGATCCCTTTGTTAGGGGTCTTATGTTCTATTACGGGCTGGATTTTCATGATCTGGCCCCGGATTCCCTTCTTCACATCTCATCATTTATCGTCGTATGTGAGGCCTTCCTCCGCATTACCCCTCACTTCGGCCTGTGGCTCAAGACCTTCGATGTGAAGCTAAAGATGGTCGAGGGGCAGTACGCAGCGTGCGGAGGTGCTCTAATAAGCAAAATTGCTGACGCTCCATGGCCAAAGGGTTCCTTTCCAGAGGTGTCCGGATTGTGGCAACAGGAGTGGTTTTACGTCACAGCTCCCTGAAGTGCCGAATGGGTAGCTGCCCCCACCTTTCGCTCGGGGCCTCCACCACAAATGATGTCATGGATCAGCAGGGGGCTGAGCTGGGGTCCAGCCAAGGACATGCCAATACTGTAGAGCCGTATCCGAGATCTCTTCGAGGGAGATTTCAGTCTGGTTATGGTAATGCAAGTTATGTTGGTTCGTCAAGTCCAGCCTTGCAAACGCCGGCCCCTCCGCATGTGGGAATTCAACCCGGAAGGACCGCGCACTATTCAGCATTTCCTCGACATGACGCACGAGGAGATGTACAAATCATTCTTCGAACCCCAAATAGAGTGTCCGGACATGACCGAGGACGTGGGCCTGAGCTGCAACCGCCCCGCTGCCCAAGTCAGTAATCCCATGGCCGAACACACCGTCCTTTTATTTATCATGACATCATTCTGAAGAATCGCTCTTTGACCAAGACTAGATAACAAAGGCGAAGATGATCTGGTGTTCGGCCCCCTCCCGGAAGGCTTGGACAATCCGGTGCTGGAAAGATGCTCGAGCCAGCACCTTGTCTAGTGCTCTCAGAGGAAGGTGAAGGGGGAATAAAGAGGGAAAAAGCAGGCCTCCATCTCTACCTATTCCGATCGAGGGAATGAGCGCCTCCGCGAGGGAGGATAACCAAGGGGAAGAATCTGACATTCTCTCTCCCTGGGGAAAGAAGAGGACTACTTCTGAAGATCCGGAAACTAAGGTTTCCAAACGGGAGAAGAAATCTCCGCCAGAGGGTCCTGCCTCAGAGGATTTTCTTGCCGCACAATGTCCTCGCGGGGATCAGCCCTCTACCGAGCTGTAAGTAATCAAAAAGTACTTAATAGTGAAGATATCCTACCTTACTTCCGAAGTCAATAACCGATGCTTGTAAATTGTAGTCCGGATCGCAGCCCTTCTCGACAGAGTTCGTCTTCGGGGGATCTTCTTCCGAAGATGATGGAGAGCGAAACGCCTTCCCCGGACTCTCCATCTCAAGAAGAGGGCGACCTTGAAGTGTCATCGCGAAGGGTATCTCCGGATCCACTAGGGCAAGAGGATAACCCTTTGGCTGTCCGGCATCCCCAGTATCCGGCTCCTGAGGGGAGTGACAGCAAGGGTCCGTACAGTGTTCGGTCGGACGCGCTGAAGGATCTTCTGGGGCAAGCTGTTGTCTCAGAAGCGCATCGTACGCTAATGGGTACGGTGATTGAAAGGATTTCCTCCGCTGAAAGTGGTTTGCATGAAGCTTTTATGAGTCTGCTGAAAGGCTTCGAGGTACGTGAAACAATGCATGCCTTTAGCAGTACCGCATACGTTAGGTATGCCCATCCAGATAGTAGCCCCTGAGACCCTGGTTGTCGTCGGGAACGGCGGCAAACAGAGGATCATAGTCCCAGGTAATAACCATATCGCATTTATGTGCAGGTGGTTGAAGCTCCGGTGGCTAGCTGGACTGATGGGTTTGCTAAACTAAAGCGGCAACTGGATGCGACAGATGCCGACATCGTGCTTGTCAACAAGCGGCTTGACGAGGCACAAGGTAACTGATTTTTCTGGTGATCGTCACATAATAAGAGCAGCATGATGCCAGTATCTTTAATATGTTGTGACTGCAGATGGAGCGGCCACCGTGGAGACCCTTCGGGCGGAGCTTGCCTGAGCCAAGGAGCAAGCAAGGAATAGCAATGTGGCCGCTTTACAGGCGGCCGAAGAGTTAAGGGCCGAACAAGCCGCGCATTGCGAGAGCAAATAAAAAATAGCCAAGATGGCAGTAGAGTTAAAGGATGCTGCTGACCGTTACCGGCTTCTTGAAGAAGAAAACCAGGCGAAGGCGACGGACCTGGAGAAGGCCCGGGTGGCTGCCAAGGAAGCCCGCTCCAAAATTAGAGCGACAAAGGAGGAGCTGAATCAAGCTGCAGATATCGTGTCTGGGAAGCCCTTCTTGTTGCAGACTAAGTTTGGAGATCCGAAGTATGCTCCTCTGGACCGGCTATGGAGTTCTGCGGACGCGTACATGGATTTGGCTACAAGTGCTGCTGATGCAGCCAAGTACTTCAAGGATCAGAAGGGTCCCAAAGTGGAAAAGCTGTTCTGGTCATAGTTTCACGCTCCAGTCCGTCCGCTGCTGCTGAATGAGCGATTGACCGGTTGGGCCGAGCTCCATAGGTTGTCCGGACTTGCCATGAGGTCCGTCGTGGATCACCTGTGACCGGGAGGACCAAGGCCGAGTAGCTACTTTAGCTTAGTGCAACAATTCCTTGAAGTTGTGCCACGCATCGATGCTGTAAAGAGATCAGCGTGCATAGAAGGTGCGCGGATGGCCCTTGCGCGTGTCAAAACATGTTGGGCGGAGATGGAGCCACCACTGTTGCGGCATAGGGTTCGGCCATAGGCCAAGTGGCTGCCGAGCACTACTTTGAAGAAGTCCTTGAAGGCGCTCGTTCGACAGAGGGTCAGTGCTCGAAGAATATTATTTTCCAGTGACATGTAGTCACATTGTACAAACAATATTTTTTTGAATTAATCAAGGTTGTATTTATACTTTTGCCCGAAAGTACTATGATGCCTCATGTGCGGCCGTTTATGTATATATGTATATAACCTGAAAGTTTGCAGTCGTCGGCTTCCGCCCCCACGCATATAATGCGGGGGTGTTCGCAAAAGATGCATATCCACACTTGATCCAACGTCTTGGTCCGTTAAGGAGGTGATAGCGTAGCGAACGAGGCAATCGGACTATATTGCTTTAACACTTTCACTTAGCCATAGGAGTTTGATGGTGGGGCTACTATATAGCCCCTGGTACTTCTGCGCTCGTCCGAATACGATGCGCGTACGTACATGACCGGGAAACGGTCCTTCGTTAATGCATAGGAATCCAGAAGATTCCGATTAGTCATCGAGTGGTTGACCAGTCTCTCGCTATATCATGACAGTCAGTTTTCGGCTTTCTCTACTGAGGTGCTTATCCGCATGAACCAGGGCACAATCGCAGTAGTTCTCCCAGTGCTACCTTAGCCGATATAACGGAACGTAAGGTACCAAAACATGGGAGCCGGGTAGACCCAACATTTCACCAAAGACATGATTCGGAGCTGATGCATATAGGGCCAAACTCGCGACGCTGAACACTCCCTAAGGTGTTTGGTCTCTATAACATATACCGGGCTAAACGATGCCCTTTATAAGAAACCCCATGTGTCCAGGTACGTGCAAAATCCTAGCGTGGCCACATGCCAATAACGCCGGCATCCTTCTCGGTTGTGCGGAGTATCCGGAGGATGTGAGAAACAAGAGACAGTAAAAAAAGGTTTACGCAGGGCCTTAATCTAAAAAGAAATCTCTGGGCGGGTCCCTACTGCATGTCTGCGCCTGTGTCTCCATTGTGTCGTGTCCTAGACAGGTGTAGCACGACTATAACCTGCAAAAGGAAAGAAAACTTAGGTGAAAGTTGCCGTGCCGAAAAGAAGAATGAGTCATTAGAATTCCAGAGAAGCCTAGTTAAGCCGGGCTGGCCCTGATTACGTGCGGGAAGCCCCTGGTATCATTTTATGAGGGTTCGATAACCAATCTCATCCATGTATGATGGAATGCCGGACTCATCTAACCGTGTCCGTGGTCTTGACGACCTACCATTTTTTCTGGTTGGTGAGGCCGTCAGTGTGCGGCTATTAGATCCGCCGCGTCCTCTGTCGTACGTGAAGAACGGTTGGTATTTCCACTAACTGTAATGATGCCTCGTGGACCGGGCATCTTGATCTTGAGAAAAGCATAATGTGGTATTGCATTAAAACGGGCAAAAGCCGCCCATCCGAGTAGTGCTCGAAAATCACTTCGGATTGGAGCGATGTGAAAAGTTAATGTTTCACTTCAGAAGTTATCGGGAGAACCGAATACCACCTCTAGTAGTAGAGATCCCGTGCAGTGGGCCTCTTGGCCTGGTATTACTCCCTTTAAGGTAGTATTACTGTGGCTTATCTGTTTAGGGTCTATCCCCATTTGGCAGACTACGTCCTGATATATCAGATTGAGATCACTGCCACCGTCCATGAGGACCCTTGTGAAATGGTACCCATTTATTATTGGGTCTACCACCAAGGCCATCAGTCCTTCGCACCAGATATGTGTATCTTGATCCCTACGATCAAAAGTGATCGAGCAGGCCAACCAGGGGTTGGACCTAGGGGTGACGGGCTCTATGGCGCGTGTGCCTCGGAGTGCGTGATTGCTTCTCCTCCTTGTCACATGGATCACGTTTATTGTTTTAACCTCCGGTGGGAACTTGTTCTATCCTCCGGCGCCTTGCTGGCGAGGTTCATCCTCGTCTTCGCTTGGTGTCTCTTCCCCTTTGTGTTCGGCGTTTAGCCTATCGGCCTGCTTGAAGACCCAACATTCTCTGTGAGTATGATTTGCAGGTTTGATTGGGGGGACGTGAATCTGACAGAGTTTGTCAAGAATTTTGTTTAGGCCAGATTGTCCTTCTCAGCTGCCTTTGAAAGGCTTTTTCCGCTGACCTGGTCGGGAGCCCCTAAATCCGGCGTTTCCCGCCGTGTTATCTGGGCTACCTTATTTACTTTGACGCTTGTTTTTGTTGCGTCGTGGTTTACCATTGCCATCCCTTACTTCGGATGTGCTTGGGTCGCTGGTGCTGCTACGGGCCAACCAGCTTTCCTCGCCCGCACAAAAGCGGGTCATGAGGCTTGTTAGGGCTGCCATTGTTCTCGGTTTTTCTTGACCGAGGTGTTTGGCGAGCCATTCGTATCGGACATTGTGTTTAAAAGCTGCTAAGGCTTCAGCGTTCGGACAGTCGACTATTTGGTTCTTCTTGGTGAGGAACCTGTTCCAAAGCTTTCGGGCGGACTCTCCGGGCTGTTGGATTATGTGACTTAAATCGTCTGCATCCGAAGGTCGGACATAAGTCCCTTGAAAATTGGCCCGGAAAGCGTCCTCGAGCTCCTCCCAACTTCCAATTGAGTTTTCGGGGAGGCTTTTCAGCCAGTGCCTAGCTGGCCCTTTAAGCTTGAGGGCCAAGTATTTAATGGCATGGATATCATCTCCACGAGCCATATGAATATGGAGGATGAAGTCCTCTATCCAGACTCCCGGGTCTGTGGTTCCGTCGTACGCCTCTATGTTCACCGGTTTGAATCCCTCTGGGAATTCGTGATCCAGCACCTCATCTGTGAAACATAATGGGTGTGCGGCACCCCTGTACTGAGATGCGCCATAGTGTTCGGATGGTTGTAGTATTCGGTGTTGGTTGTGTACCGTAGCGCGCTTCCTAGATCCATAGATAGATCTGGTCGCGCCGGATTTTTGACGCAAGTTCTCACGTAGAACATGTGTTGACTTATGCGTGACTTTGTTAGCCGCTCTATCGCGTTCACAGGGTGGTGGATCCAGCCGGTTGGCCGTATCACTTATCGGTTGTATGGGCTCTGAGGCCTCATCGTCGAATTCCGGTAATAACTTGCCTTTGGATAGCTATTTGGGTGGTAGCTTCTACCATACTTTGTTACTTTGTTCCACTTGTTGTTGAGCGTATCCTGTGCGACCTTGAGCCTTTGCTTCTATTTCTTCAGGCTTCTCGCTGTGGCAGTAAGCCTTCTGCGGAGGTTTTCTTGATCCAAGTTTGTTTCCGGGATGATGGGTGCATCTTCGTCCGGACTGTTTTCTTCCCTAGACGGGGATTGATGAGGTTTATCAGCGGCGTCATCGTGTTCGGACGTCGGATCCGTACTATGTTTGCAATTTGTATCTTGATCATTTTCTGCCACCGGGGTGGTGCAGTTGTCATCTCTTCCGGAGTCGCGTGGACTATTATTATCGCTGTTTTTGCTATGGTGGGGCTTGGAGCGGTGCCGCTGACGTCGGCGCTTGGGTTGCTTCTTGGAGGGGTCATCGTCCGCTTTCTCGTCACCATTGGATTCGTTGTGGGTATCCACCATGTATACGTCATGTGATGAAGTAGCGGTCCAGCGCCCTGTGGGCGGTGGTTTCGGTTCGTCTCCTACATCATCGCCCATACCGTTGATGTCTTCGGAGTCAAAGTCGAGCATGTCGGTTAAGTCGTCGACATTGGCTACTAAGTGGGTGGTGGGTGGGCAGCGAATTTCTTCGTCGTCCGCATCCCATTCTAGCCGGACATAGTTCGGCCAGGGTTGTCCTGATAGGGAGAGAGACCTTAATGAATCTAGCACATCTCTAAGAGGTGAGTGCTGAAAGATATCCGCGGAGGTGAACTCCATGATCGGCGCCTAGTCGGACCCGACGGGCATGGATACGGGCAGCTCGGAGTCCGTGGCCGAAGATGAATCCAGTGGTTCGGCAACACGGCTCTCGTAAGGGGTGAAGTCAGTATCCGGCTCTATCGCCGCTGAGAGTGTGGCCTCCATGGCGGGGTCCGCTCTCGGATGGTGTGACTTGCTCTGGATTAAAAGTCGGAGTGGCTACGGATGCGATCTCCCGAACTCTGTCCGATGGTAAAGTTACGTCTTGCTCGTCGTGACTGCGCGACGCATCCAACGTGGGCTCGAATCGTTGAAGATCAAGTCTCCGCGGATATCGGCCATGTAGTTCAAGTTTCCAAATCTGACCTGATGGCCAGGGGCGTAGCTCTCAATCTGCTCTAGATGGCCAAGCGAATTGGCCCACAGTGCAAAGCCGCCGAATATGAAGATTTTTCCAGGGAGGAAAGCCTCACCTTGGACCGCATCACTAGCAATGGTCGAAGGAGCCATCAAGCCTTACGGTGACGACGTAGTGGAACTCTCAATGAAAGCACCAATGTCGGTGTCAAAACCGGCGAATCTCGGGTAGGGGGTCCCGAATTGTGCGTCTAAGGCGGATGGTAACAGGAGGCAGGGGACACGATGTTTACCCAGGTTCGGACCCTCTTGATGGAGGTAATACCCTACGTCCTGCTTGATTGTTCTTGATGATATGAGTATTACAAGAGTTGATCTACCACGAGATCGGAGAGGCTAAACCCTAGAAGCTAGC
Source organism: Triticum aestivum (assembly GCF_018294505.1). NCBI lineage: Eukaryota > Viridiplantae > Streptophyta > Magnoliopsida > Poales > Poaceae > Triticum > Triticum aestivum. The sequence continues at coordinate 320,049,772 of NC_057812.1, forward strand.
CTATGGTATGATTGTATCTTGTCCTACGGACTAAAACCCTCCGGTTTATATAGACACTAGAGGGGGCTAGGGTTACACAAGGTCGGTTACAAAGGAGGAGATATCCATATCCGTATTGCCTAGCTTGCCTTCCACGCCAAGTAGAGTCCCACCCGGACACAGGACGAAGTCTTCAATCATGTATCTTCATAATCCAACAGTCCGGCCGAAGGTTATAGTCCGGCTGTCCAGAGACCCCCTAATCCAGGACTCCCTCAACGACATACCAAAGGTTGATATCAATGGCTTCAAGACGCATGTGCATCTTATTCTTCTAGTAGGGGTAATCAGTGCCATCGAAGAGAGGGCACACAGCAGAGACTTTGATTATCCCTGTAGTCGACATAGCTAAACTCCAGGTGGTTAAACCGAATCACACAGAACAAGGGATCACCTTGCTCTAATACCAATTGAAAGTGCTAGTTATCGACAAGAGGGGGGTGAATAGGCGATTTATATGAAAGTCTTCAAAACACGGAGGCTTTGAAGACAAACAGTAGAAATGAACCTATTCATATGCAGCGGAAGGTAGACTACACTAGACAAGCCAGAGTCAAGTAAGCAATGAAGTGAAAGCACGAAGACTATCACCAACTAGGTAGTATGGATCAGGATGGAAGATAGTATGAAGCCAAACAACAACAGTCTTCACACAATGAAGTCAATCAGATCATGCAAGTAGGCAATGACTTCACGAAGACAAACTGTAAGTAAAGAGAGGTAAAGGATAGAACCAGTTGCTTGGGACAAGGATTTGTTGGACCAGTTCCAGTTGCTGTGACAAATGTACGTGTGGTTAGGGAGGCTGAGATTCAACTCAGAAGACCGCGTCTTCACCTTATTCCCCTTGAGCCAAGGACACACAGTCCTCGCTCAATCACTCTGGTAAGTCTTCAAGGTAGACTTCCAAACCTTCACAGACTTCGTTCACCGGCAATCCACAATGACTCTTGGATGTTCAGAACGCGATGCCTAACCGACTGGAGGATTCATAGTCCTCAAGTGTAACAAGTCTTTAGATCACGCAGACAGAAAGACTTTAGTGATGCCTAACACTCTTTGGCTCTGGGTGTTTAGGGCTTTGTCCTCGCAAGGATTCCTCTCTCAGAAGCTTCGGAGGTGGGTTGCTCTCAAACGACAAAAGTCGTGCACTAACTCTGAGCAGCCACCAATTTATGGTGTAGGGGTGGGCTATTTATATCCTGGAGGCAACCCGACCTGCTTTGTCTGAAATGACCTTGGGTCACTAAGGAACTGACACGTGTCCAACGGTCAGATTTCAAACACACGCGGAAGCTTGACTTGGGATACAAGTAAAGCTGACTCATTCAGCTCTGGATACGATTTGCTCTCATTGTCTTCACTCGAAGACATACGATTTGGTTGAGCATCACTTCAATCACAGTGACTTTGTTCACTTGGACCCCACTTAATAGTACGGTGGTTCCTATGTCTCAACAAAGAAGAAAAGAAAACTACGAAACAACTATGTCTTCGCAATCCATAGTCTTCATGCGATGTCTTCTCATGTCATAGTCTTTGATGTGAATCTCTTCATAGACCACCATTGTCTTCAATGTCTTCACACACTTTTAGGGGTCATCTCTGGTAGGTAAACCGAATCAATGAGGGACTACTACCTGTGTTATCCTGCAATTCTCACAAACACATTAGTCCCTCAACCAAGTTTGTCGTCAATACTCCAAAACAAACTAGGGGTGGCACTAGATGCACTTACAACAGCAGGGGCTGTTGTTGATTGCAATAAAAGCAAGGTCACATTTCATATCAATGGTAATGAGCATACAATGCACTTTCCGAAGAAACAATTCCAAGAGAATGGTATTAATGTTATTGAAAAATCTCTGACAATCACTATTGGATGTTTTCAAATACCTCTACCTACTGCTAAAAAGGAATATGAAATGCTTATTGTTGGGGACATTCATATCCCCGTTGAGGTAACTTAGTGATTTACGAAAGTTCTTCGGTTTCATGCTAATCGAAAGTGGTTGTTAACAACACCTGATCAATCTTATTAATGGGTCATTTTTTAGAGGTATGAAGTTGATGAATTTAGTAAGCACTACCTTCTGTCCCTATCTTTTGTTTTGTGTTTTTATTAGTTAAATAAAATAAAATGCCATGTTGTGTCTGTTTTCTGAATTTTCCATGCAATAAAAAATGACCGAAAAATAAAAGTTCTCAGAATGCCTTGAAAATTTAACATCATTTTTTCTGAATATTTAAGATTTTTGGTGCAAATAACATCAGAGGGAGGTGCACCAGGTGGGCACAACCCACCTGGGCGCGCCCTGGTGGGTTGTGGTCCCCACGTGGGCCCCTCACTTATCTCTTTACACCACATCATCACCTACCTCCAGAAAAAATTCTCCATTGCTCTCTCCCTCCCTCCCTCCCTCTCTCTCTCTCTCTCTCTCTCTCTCTCTCTCTCTCTCTCTCGTGTTCTTGCTCTCAAACCCGCGGATTTCGATCTCTTTGCTCGAAGCTCCATTTCTGAAATTGTTTCGGAGGACTGTTGCTTGGTATGTTACCCCACCATTTGTGCAATTAGTTTTTGTCTTAGTAGTTTACATTTTGAATTATTAGCTACTCTTGGTGCTGCTGTAGATGAGCTTGCATGTTGAATTCTTAGAGTTATAAGTAGTTTGAATGCTTGCTACGACCTCTATGTATCCCTATGAGTAGTTGCTATCAATCTTGTAAAGTTTTGTTGAGAAACTTTTGTGGACTAAAAATTTTAGAATTTTTGTTGATAGGAAAAACATGAATATATTTAGGAAGTTTGGTTCCAAGAAGAACTCCAAGGGAGTTATTGGGGAGTCGTCTGATAGTGATATCCACCCTAGGAGGTTGGCAGAAGTACGGCCGTGTGAATGGCTGCACACCCAGTTCATGGAAGAGGCTGGAATCCTTCAGGAGTTCACACAATATGCTGCTAATGCCGGCCTCACCGACTTCATCGCAGCTGGATGTGAACAGTGTCATCTCCTCACAAACACCTTTTTTCAAAGTTTTAATTTCTTTCCTACGAATAATCCTCGTGAGGTGCAGTTTAATTTATATGCTGAAACCCGTCAGATACCACTTACTGAATTTTGTAACATATGCATGATCCCTTCTGACGGGAGTTTAGTTGAGCCTAGGCCAGCAGAGTTTGAGGCCTTTTATCGTACTTTGACAGTGGGAGATGAGAGAGGGGTGTCGGCCGTCACTCCCACTAGCATACACTTTCCTGATGTGCATTATTTTTATTTATTTGTTGCTAAGTGTTCGCTTGCTAGAGAAAAAGTAGGTGCGCTCAGCGCACCAGACTTTGTTGTTTTACATCGTGCATTAGAGGGCGACAACACTTATAGCTTGGGAGCTATTGTGGCACGTCGCCTCCACATTAATAAGTCCAAGGGTAAAATACATGGTGGGATTTTCGCTACTCGTTTGGCGACTCCCTATACTGTTGAGATATGCCTTCATGATTACCCTCTGACCAAGGTTTACCTAGATCGCGCGACCATGGATCACCACCATTTTACTGATATCGAATCTCCTAACATCCCTGTTCCATATAACCTGGTTTTTAGTGTGAAGACTCGTGATATTATTCCATTGCCTGCTCCTGCATTGTTTGATCCTGTTGCCAGGGGTGGATATAGGATTATGCCCGCGGACATCATTCCTACCGGAACGATCAGGCTGCAGCACAGGAGGAGCCTTAGCAGTGAGATCAGTGGATGCCCGCTCCTCAACACCCCGACTACTATCCAGGCTACTGATCGATTAACAAGCTAGGCCAAAAGCCTAAGCTTGGGGGAGTATGTGTTTCTCATCGACATTACATTCATGTTCACACATCTCATTCCAGTTGTCGGTGTTTACACTTTTTCATTGTATCATTCATGCTTAATTTAATTTTCTTGCTTTCTTCTTGTGTGTTTTAAAACCCTTAGAAAAACCAAAAAAATTAGTTGTAGTTAATTTACTTTCTATGCATGCTTAGTTGTAGTACTAAAAAGAAAATCCAAAAATATTTCCTTGTTCTTCTTTTGCTTGTTGGGAACTTTCCCCTGTAAATAGTTTTTCTCATTTTTGCTTTCCCTTTTATTTGCTTGTTCAAGAAAACAAAAAAAACTCCAAAAATATTTCAATGTGTTTCTCTTTTCTTTTTATTCGAGTTGCCGAGGAGAAGACCACGATGAAATTGTTGAGTGGCTCTCATTTGAATAATTGTTGATCTAATAAAGAGCCCATTTTACCTTGTCTTCTCTAGTTGAATAAAATGTTTGCAGATTCCAGCTTAGTCCATGGCACTCTTGCACTATTATTATTTTCACATCGTTCGGTTGTGCAAGTGAAAGGCAATAATTACGATATTCGATGAACTGGTCGTGGCAAAGAGAAACGAGTATGAACTCGACTTGTTTTTTTAAATATGTTTAAACTAGTATCCATGATTCAGCCCATTATGATTAAACATGTTTGTGATGACAATTAGAGATTATGATTTCTCATGCCATGCATAAGTAGCTAGGAGTGGATAATGATTTATCTTGGATATCAACATTGTGTTAAAATGATTGTGATGTAGTATGATGATATGGTATCCTCCTGTGGATGTTCGAGTGGCTTGACTTGGCACATGTTCATGCATGTAGTTGAATCAAAACCAACATAGCCTCTATGATATTTATGTTCATGGTGTTCATATCCTACTCATGCTAGTGTCCAATGTTACTTATGCATAATGCGTGTTCATGACCGTTGTTGCTCTCTAGCTGGCTGATTCTCAATCTAATTGCTAGCCTTCGCCTGTACTAAGTGGGAATCCTGCTTGTACATAAAAACCTTGACCCCAATATTCCAGATGAGTCCACCATACCTACCTATATGCGGTATTGCCCTGCCGTCCTATGTAAATTTGCATGTGCCACCTCTAAAAAACTTCTAATAAATATCCTTTTGTGTGTCTGGATCGTTCATGGAACGATAGGAGGTGGTCGGTAACTTCCATGCTAAGCGGGTTATTCTCAGGTCAAGTGTTTATTCACTCGCCATCGCACGAGAAAAGGGCAGTAATGATCAAACAAAAACTCCCAATGGAGTCAAAACCTTTACTTTTATCGCTTGGGAACCGCTACTAGCATGCTTAGCATGGAAGATATTGATAACTGATGGTCGTGAAGTAAATGAGAAGGGCGCATGTCTCAAAATATCATTTACCTATATTTTAAAACTTGAGCTCTGGCACCTCTGCAAATCACTGCTTCCCTCTGCGGAGGGACTATCTGTTTACTTTTATGTTGTGTCATCACCTTCTAAAATAAGCGCCAGAACCTGAGAGCACTGTTGTCATGCTTATGCATTGTGTGTAGCTAATGTTGGACGCATCATGACTGGATCTTTTCTACCATGAATTACAATGTTTAGTTGCTACTTGAACTTTGGAGGTGCTCTGCATTTATGTTTTGCGGTCTCAGAAAGGGCTAGTGAGATATGACTACTGTCATATTATATCATGGTTGTTTTGACAACTGTTGCCGTTTGAGATATCTTTTTATGGCTCGCTAGCTGATTATGTCATTGATATGAGTTAATATAATTTTTAAGACTTATTGTCGACATGGTTAGTTATAATGTTGGCTTAAAACCTGGGTGTTGTTTAAGATTATTTATGAAAACAAGAGCAAAAGTGTTTGTTAAAGTTTTTCTTTTTCACTTTCAGTTTATCAACAGAATTGCTTGAGGACAAGGAAAGGTTTAAGCATGGGGGATTTGATACATCTCAAACGTATCTACTTTTCCTAACGCTTTTCCTCTTATCTTGGACTCTAATTTGCATGATTTGAATGAAACTAACCCCGGACTGACGCTGTTTTCAGCAGAACTACCACGGTTTTGTTTTTGTGCAGAAATAAAAGTTCTTGGAATGGAACGAAACTTTGTAAGGAATTTTTATATAAATAAAGAGAATTTCTGGAGCCAAGATCCACCAGAGGGGGGCACCTAGGTGGGCACAACCCACCAGGGCGCCCCCCTCCTAGCGCCCCCAGGTGGGTTGTCCCCGCCTATTATCCCCGCAAACCCTGATTCCAACTACATAAATACCTATTTTTGAGAATAAAAAATCAGGGAGAAAGAATTATTGTGATCCACGAGACGGAGCCGCCGTCACCTCCTGTTCTTCATCGGGAGACCAGATCTGGAGTCCGTTTGGGGCTCCGGAGAGGGGGATCTTCGTTCTTCGTCATCACCAACCCTTCTCAATCGCCAAGTCCATGATGCTCCCCATCGGGAGTGAGTAATTCCTTCGTAGGCTCGCTGGTCGGTGAGGAGTTGGATGGGATTCATCATGTAATCGAGTTAGTGTTGTTAGGGCTTGATCCCTAGTATCCACTATGTTCTAAGATTGATGTTGCTATGACTTTGCCATGCTTAATCTTGTCACTTTTGGGCCTGGGTGCCATGATTTCAAATCTGAACCGTTGATGTTATCACCATTATATCCATGTTCTAGATCCGATCTTGCAAGTTATAGTCACCTACTACATGTTATGATCCGGCAACCCCGCAGTGACAATAGTCGGGACCACTCCCGGTGATGATCGTAGTTTGAGGAGTTCATGTATTCACCATGTGTTAATGATTTGTTCCGGTTCTCTATTAAAAGGAGGCCTTAATATCCCTTAGTTTCCAATTGGACCCTACTGCCATGGGAGGGTAGGACAAAAGATGCCATGCAAGTTCTTTCCATAAGCATGTATGGCTATTTACGGAATACATGCCTACCTTATATTGATGAATTGGAGCTAGTGCCATATCGCCCGAGGTTATAACTGTCTCATGATGAATATCATCCAACAAGTCACCGATCCAATGTCTACGAATTTATCCTATATTGTTCTTGTTAAGTTAGTACTGCTATCGTTATTATTGCACTTGCTAAAAATTACTGCTATCACTGCTACCATTACCATTGCTATTGTGACTATTATCAAAACTATCATATTACTTTGCTACTGATGATGTCGCTGTAGATAATTAATCTCCAGGTGTGGTTGAATTTACAATTTGGCTGCTAATACCTTCAAATATTCTTTGGCTCCCAGTGTGTCGAATCTATAAATTTGGGTTGAATACTCTACCCTCGAAAACTATTGTGATCCCCTATACTTGTGGGTTATGACTTCGCTAAGGCAATTGCTCCAGTATTGTCACAAAAGATTTTCATTGGACCCTATGCACTCCTTCATACAGACTCCTTCATTTGCTGCTTCCGAAGCAGCTATGTACTCCGCTTCACACGTAGATCCCACCACGATGCTCTGCTTGGAACTGCACCAACTAACAGCTCCACCATTCAATATAAATATGTATCTGGTTTGCGGCATAGAGTCATCCGGATCAGTGTCAAAGCTAGCATCGACATAAGCATTTATGACAAGCTCTTTGTCACCTTCATAAACGAGAAACATATCATTAGTGTTTTCAGGTATTACAGGATGTTCTTACCGTTGTCTAGTGATCCACTCCTGGATTACTTTGGTACCTCCCTGCTAAACTCATAGCAAGGCACACATTAGGTCGGGTACATAGCATTGCATACATGATAGAACCTATGACTGGGGCATAGGGAATGATTTTCATTTTCTCTCTATCTTATGCAGTGGTCGAGCATTGTGTCTGACTAAACTTCACACCTTGTAACACAGGCAAGAACCCTTTCTTTGACTGATCCATTTTGAACTTATTCAAAACATTATCAAGTTATGTGCTTTGTGAAAGTCCAATTAAGCGTCTTGCTATATCTCTATAGATCTTGATGCCCAATATATAAGCAGCTTCACCGAGTCTTTCATTGAAAAATTCTTATTCAAGTATCCTTTTATGCTACCCAGAAATTATATATCATTTCCAATCAACAATATATCATCCACATACAATATTAGAAATGCTACAGAGCTCCCACTCACTTTCTTGTAATTACAGGCTTCTCCAAAAGTCTGTATAAAACTATATGCTTTGATCACACTATCAAAGTGTATATTCCAACTCCGAGAGGCTTGCACCAGTCCATAAGTGGATCGCTGGAGCTTGCACACTTTGTTAGCACCTTTAGGATCAACAAAACCTTCTGGTTGCATCATATACACCTCTGCTTTAACAAATCCATTAAGGAATGCAGTTTTGCCATCCATTTGCCAAATTTCATAATCATAAAATGTGGGAATTACTAACATGATTCGGACAGACTTAAGCATCGCTATGGGTGAGAAGGTCTTATCATAGTCAACTCCTTGAACTTGTCGAAAAACTTTCACAGCATGTCGAGCTTTGTAGACAGTAACATTACCATCAACGTCAGTATTCTTCTTGAAGATCCATTTATTCTCTATGGCTTGCCGATCATCGGGCAAGTCAACCAAAGTCCATACTTTGTTCTCATACATGGATCCCATCTCAGATGTCATGGCCTCAAGCCATTTCACGGAATCTGGGCTCATCATCGCTTCCTCATAGTTTGTAGGTTCGTCTTGGTCTAGTAACATGACTTCCAGAACAGGATTACCGTACCACTCTGGTGCGGAAGGTACTCTGGTTAACCTACGAGTTTAGGTAGTAACTTGATCTGAAGTTTCATGATCATCATCATTAGCTTCCTCACTAATTGGTGTAGGCATCACTGGAACTGATTTCTGTGATGCGCTACTCTCCAATTAGAGAGAAGGTACAACTACCTCATCAAGTTCTACTTTCCTCCCACTCACTTCTTTCGAGAGAAACTCCTTCTCTAGAAAGGATCCATTCTTAGCAACAAATATCTTGCCTTCGGATCAATGATAGAAGGTGTATCCAACAGTTTCTTTTGGGTATCCTATGAAGACGCACTGCTCCAATTTAGGTTCGAGCTTATTAGGCTGAAGCTTTTTCACCTAAGCATCAACCCCAAACTTTAAGAAACGACAGCTTAGGTTTCTTGCCAAACCACAGTTCATACAGTGTCGTCTCAATGGATTTAGATGGTGCCCTATTTAACGTGAATGCAGCTGTCTATAATGCATAACCCCAAAATGATAGTGGTAAATCGGTAAGAGATATCATAGATCGCACCATATCTAATAAAGTACGGTTACGACATTCGGACACACCATTACACAGTTGTGTTCGAGGTGGAGTGAGTTGCGAAACTATTCTACATTGTTTTAAATGAAGACCAAACTCGTAACTCAAATATTCGCCTCTGTGATCATACCGTAGAAACTTTATTTTCTTGTTATGGAGATTTTCCACTTCACTGAAATTCTATGAACTTTTCAAATGTTTCAGACTTATGTTTCATTAAGTAGATATACCCATATCTGCTCAAATCGTCTGTGAAGGTTAGAAAATAATGATACCCGTCGCGAGCCTCAACACTCATCGGACCGCATACATCAGTATGTATTATTTTCAATAAGTTAGTGGCTTGCACCACTGTTCCGGAGAACAGAGTTTTAGTCATCTTACCCATGAGGCATGGTTCGCAAGCACCAAGTGCTTCATAATCAAGTGATTCCAAAAGCCCATCTGCATGGAGTTTCTTCATGCGCTTTACACCAATATGACCTAAATGATAGTGCCACAAATAAGTTGCACTATCATTGTTAACTTTGCATCTTTTGGCATCAATATTATGAATATATGTATCACCACGATCGAGATTCAACAAAAATAGACCACTCATCAAGGGAGCTTGACCATAAAAGATATTACTCATATAAGTAGAACAACCATTATTCTCTGATTTAAATGAATAACTGTCTCGCATCAAACAAGATCTAGATATAATGTTCATGCTCAACGCTGGCACCAAGTAACAATTATTCAGGTCTAAACTAATCCCAAAGGTAGATGTAGAGGTAGCGTGCCGACAGCGATCACATCAACCTTGGAACCATTTCCGATGCGCATCATCACCTCGTCCTTAGCCAATCTTCGTTTAACCCCCAGCCCCTGTTTCGAGTTGCAAATATGAGCAACCGAACCAGTATCAAATACCCAGGCGCTACTACGAGCATTAGTAAGGTACACATCAATAACATGTATATCAAATATACCTTTCACTTTGCCATCCTTCTTATCCGCCAAATACTTGGGGCAGTTCCGCTTCCACTGACCAGTCCCTTTGCAGTAGAAGCACTTAGTTTCAGGCTTAGATCTAGACTTGGGCTTCTTCCCGGGAGCAGCAACTTGCTTGCTATTCTTCTTGAAGTTCCCTTTCTTTCCTTTGCCCTTTTTCTTGAAACTAGTGGTCTTGTTAACCATCAACACTTGATGCTCCTTCTTGATTTCTACCTCCACAGCCTTGAGCCACTACAAGAAATATGTCAACTTGCGACCACCACTATTGGTCATAGAAAGGTCATTGATTTTCATTTGTGACCTTTTTTGACCAAAAACAGAAGGTCAAAAGCTGGCGGTCGTAAACTGAAATTAACGACCTTCTCTGTGAGAAGGTCGCAAATTAACGACCTTCTCTGTGAGAAGGTCGTGGAATTCCACGACCAAAATAAAAGGTCACTAGTTCAACGACCTTCTGTTTTGGTCGCTAGCTCTCTGCCCAGGCCACGTCGGATCCGATGTGGCAAGCTGACGTGGCAAAATTGCGACCAAATGAAAAGGTCGTTGAGAAGATTCAGCCCGGTCCAGTTCGGTGTTTTACACGGGCCGAGCCCATTAATTCAGCCCATTTGTTGTTTTTTTATGGTCAACTAAATGGGCCAAGCCCAATTTTACAACCCTTTTCCTTTTTGGGCCCTTTTCTTTTTCTAGTAAATTTCTTTTTTTGTTGGCCTTTTCATTTTTTTGCTGGCCTTTACATTTTGTTTTTTATAACTTTAGGCAGAATTATTATTATTTTAGGCTGTAGCCTTTTTAGGTGCAGTACAAATTTAGGCATAGAAAATTGGAAAACAGATATTTAACCAATATATATTGTTGAGAAATTTTCATAATTTTGCTGTCAAAGCGGGATGTACATAGGAATACAATTTTGCTGTCAAAGCAGCATTTCAAACGTACATCTTCATGACATCATACATAAAAACAGCAATAAAAACTTTACAATATGCCATATGGCTCAGATCACATGACAAATGACATCCAAGTTCAAATGATCCCAGCAACGAAAAAACATCACCAGCACAACATACTATCTGCACATTCAAAGAGAACAAACTATATGTCAAAAGGGAACTGAGCAGAAAATAGTATATTCAGTAATTACTACAGATTTGCTCACTGGATATACACACACTTTGCATATACTTTTGAAAGGAACTATGGATTCAAGTAAACTGCAGAGTTATATCAAGACTAAGATAGAAGGAGAAATAGTGAATATAGTTCTTGAATTTCCACCTTCTATGTGTACAGTACACATGACACCAACAGGTCAGAAGATAATACAACAAATGTGCATGAAAGACAATACAGTAAACACCATCTTGTTTATAGCAAGGCAATATAGTAGCATGCCTCTAGCACATCATCTCATTTAAAGAATGCATTCAGGCAAGAAATGCACAGCTAGTCTAATTTTCTTCACAGTTAACACCATCATGTACAACAGCAAGCTGCTATAGGCTGGCCAATTGACTGATACTACTGGATAAGCAAAGCAAACTACTACCAAAACAAGAACCAGGCATGGCAAGCAAAGTACCAGCATTTTACTTATAGCAAAGCGAACTACTACCAAAACAAGAATCCACAAGCAAACCCATCTCGCAGCACCACCAATTCGAACGAACTGACAGAGGATGATGGGGGACGGAGCTGAACCGAGATGCTTACCACGGAGACCTGCTTGACAGAGACCTTTGCCCTAGTGCTTGAATGGAGCTGGAGCATCACACACATAACAGTAGCACTGCATATGACAAAGAGAACATCAATGAGGCCGCATTACAAACACTCTGTTGTCAACTCTACTATTGTAATCATATTACAAACACATGTACAGGGGGTGACAATGCTTGTGACTTGCCATTCCACAATGCTTCGGGTGAGCAGTGGTGCTGAAGGGCAATTAGGAACATAAATGCCGCGAGTGAGGGAAATTCTTGCATGCTATCTGCAAAAAACGAAATCATCTTCTTTAGTTCATCACAGGATGTAGTAGACCAACTCAATTAGTAATCCGAGGCACGGAATTAAACACAGAGTTACAGCTGAAGCGAGTATAGATGGGTTCAATGATAGGTAAGGTGCTTCCCTATCCTTCACAAGCCTATCTAAAGAACAATTCTGTAAGTGACTTGACTCTTAAGAAACAGCAAGAAGGGCAAGGTAATCGGCTCCTTCACAAGCCTATCTAAAGAACAATTCTGCAAGTGATCCGACTCTTAAAAACAACAAGAAGGGCAAGGTAATTGGCTCCTAATTCGTTAGTTATGACAAATACCATATTTGATACTTGATGTACTGAAATATAAACCAACTCTAAGGATTCAAGTAGCACTCGTGTTAGCATTCTGCAGAAAATGACAAGCATTCACGCTTGAAGCAAGAATTCCATCTCAGGTGACGCTACTTCCTAATATTCTCAGCACCAAAAAGTGAAAACACCTCTGAATTAAAAAAGGATAACAAGGATAACATACTCCTGACCAAGTGTTTACTGATCTGTGCTGTACAACGAGTGCATATCCAGTGATACACACATCTGAATTAAAAAAACGTGTATGCAACTTTCAAGAAAAGTGAGTAATGCAAAAACAGGGACTACCTCTGCTTGTAATCATCGAGTATTAGTGTTTTGGAAAATTATGATGGACTAGTTCATTTGGAAACGATCAGTCGTTGTATATCAGGGTATGTAGCTGGTTCATCAGCTCGTCAAGTAGTACATGGGAGTTGAGCTGGTAATCAATTCATACTTACATGGTTAGTTGCAAACTGCATCTCGATGCCATCCTTTGAGAGGGAGAAAGGGGTTGCCATTACTCCTGCATTGTTGCTGCCAGAGAAACCAGCATGCAATCAGGGAACACCGTGAGTTATCAATTATACAAGTAGTACATGGGAAGTAATGTGCAATGATGAAAAGTACTAGACTTAAATACATGAGTCGTGTGCTAATAAGGATTAAGTGTCGTAGTGCAGGAAGTGGCATAGCTATGCAAGTAACCATCCATAAAATGAAACTGGCCGTTCCTATAACATGGTTCAAACTAGCAGCTGTCCTGGAAACTGAATTAAATCAGTTCAGTGACACCATTGTTGCAGTAGTTGTACTAGCAGGCATATATTTGTGGTTGAATATAGGTGGAATTGAATTAAATCTACCAGCACAACAACTAACTAATAGTATGACCAAGCTCGTCTGTATGATTGAAGGTAGTAAGTAGTAGTGTCTGAAATTATAAACCAATTGCCCCTCCATGAAATTCCCCATGCCTATAGCCTCCTTAAAATTTGGAAATCTGTAAGGGGATCTACATGCCCATGATGGGGGAAGGCAGAGGAGGGAGCAGGGGAACGACCTTCTATGGCGCAAAAGCAGATCACTGTAGTAGGCTACATCATGCATTCAGAAAAATAGATTAGAAAAGAGGCATGCATACGATCACATCATGCATTTGCACATTCATTCAGTAGCTAAAATCAACCTGCAACATAGTTGGTGAGTCCAACTTCAAGACCATAGCAAGGCAACTCATGGGAGTAGGCAGCGACCATTACGACATCATCAGCAATGGTAGTGTAAACAATTTGGGCAGTAACATCCTTGTTGGTCTAAAGTACTAATGTTAAGAGATACAACATGACTCCATGGTAATAATAAGCAACATAAGCAACATATATAGATGATTGAGAAGTGCACAAACTATGATGAAGAATCTTTGAAGGATACAAATCGCACAACAAAATGGTACTTGGGGGTATTATACTTGTTCTTGTCCTGGTTGGTCTCAGCCTGGCCCTGTAGTCGGTCTTCCCCCTGAGAAAACAAGGGAGAAGGGAAAATCAGCCAATAAGAATCACTGTCAAATGACAGAAGTAGCAGATTCATGGAGAGGCAGATGTTAACACATACATCGCCTTCTCTTGAACTGGACTTGGAAATGCTTGGAGTACGCCCTTGTCTTCTGGTTCTTGATGTACACCTAAAAGACATATCCATGAGAAGCACATGAGTACACCTAGGTTTGGAACATCAGTGCTAACCAGGAAACACTAGTAATCAATCAGGAGGCACAAATAAAACATTTTAAGATAAGATATCAAAGTGGTTCATAGTTCTATTCCATGGAGAGAAACATTGAATCTAACTAGTAATCACAACTAATTCCTAAATACAACAGAGTCTACTATCCATCGACTACAAGTAGCTTCTGTGCGTCTAGAGGACTTGGCAGAAAAATACAAGAAGCAGCACTCGCGGCCGGGAAATTGGATCGACAACGCAGAGGAATGTGCAGTTCCATCCATCGACTACAAGTACTAGTACCAGTAGTAGTATATCCCCAAGGCTTCAAGATGCCTACACGATCTTTGCTAAAGTTGCACAATCCCTAGAAATACCTCTACGTAACTGGTGCTTTAATGGATGCATGGATCCATCATTCTGTACTACTACCCCTGAATCTATGTAACTGGTGCTGTGATGGATGTTGTTCTGTACTACTACCTGAACAAAAGAGGAACGACGACGGGGGAGGCGCATACCTCGGTGCACGACGCTGTGCTCGGCGAGCGAGCGGCTGGAGAGGATGGCGCCGGAGAAGGCAGAGGTGGCCATGGTGCAGGCACGATACTGCGCGATCCGCCGCTCGCACGTCGCGCGCGCCGCCGCCATGTCCCGGTGTAGATGCGCGGCCACGGGCCCTCCCGCCCCTTCCATGGCCTCGGAGACGGAGGAGCGTGGCGGCGGCAGGGCCTTCCTCTATCCTCCTGAGAGACAGGGGCGGCGTCGATGCCCGGAGAATACGAGGAAGAGGGGTGGTGGTGGGAGGCGAGGACGGGTCTGGCGGTGGCAGCGGCGGCGGCGGGGAGATGGGGAAGAGGGAGGAGTGCGATGGGAGGAGGGGGCGATTGGATCTAATTTAGGGTTTGCACTGCGGGTGGGGTTTCCCTTTTTCTTTTCTTTTTCTTCTTTTCTGTAGATAGATGGATGGATGGACGTGGGATGGAGAGATGGATAGATGGATGGATGGATGAGCGCCATGTCATCGATCCGTGTGACAACTCATTCCACCAATGAGAATGGAGCACATGTAGAGTGCGTTTGGATGCAAAGTATTTTTGCAATTTTTTGGAAATACCGTGGTTTCAGAAAAATACCATGGTATTAAATATTTTAAGGTGTTTGGATGAAAGAAATATTGTAGTTTAAGATACTGTGGTATTTTTCATACCGTGGTTTTCTTGCAATATCTAGAAAAGAGGTCCCGACCTCTTTTTTAAAAACTGAACCAAGCGAAAAGTCCGTGCCTCCAACTCCTCATCATTATCTGTTAATCGTAGTCTAATTTATATCCTGATTATTAGGCATTTTTGGTTAGATGATTAACTTGTGTTCCGTTGGTCTCTCGAGTCCATGTTCTTCTGTCCGTCGTTGCCAGCGATTCCTCCGTCCGATCAGGGATCTAGCATGCATCTAGGGAGTCACGCTAGCATCTAGAAGTGGCCGAGAGGACTTGGCTTGCCTGGCATGGGTGCATGCATCAGCTAGCTTAAGTGTAGCTGAGTTAGTTGTAGTCAGTTAAAAATTACAAGAAAACAACATTTGCCAAACGAATAGATGGTTTCCGCAAAACAGAGAAAAACCATGGTTTAGACAAACTGAGGTATTGATTGCCCTCGCGTTAAGAAACTGCGGTTTTGGATTACCATAGTTTTAGAAAGACAGTGCTGCCAAACTAGGCTGTAATTATAATTTTTCTTTTGTTTTTCTTCTACTTTTCACATGAAAAATTCAAAAAAAATTCTGATATTGTACAGAAGGGTGCGTATTGGAATGGCAAACAATGTTGCCTAAGGAAGTTTTCATTTTTTTGGAGAAAAAAACCAATTTTCATTTTCCGAGTGCCCAAAATGAGGTTTTTTGTGAAGAACCTACCAAATAGTTGTTGCAAAATTGGACCAAATCAATTTTCTAAAATACTAGGCCATATTTAATGTGCAATTGACTAAATGGTTGGGTGTCAAAATTCTTTATCCACCTCTCGTGAAAAAGACAAATTTCCAACGATTCAGGAGGAAGCGGGGCAAATTTGAACTGTAGCTGCCTCATAGTTTGCTATTTATTTTTCCCAAAAATCATTTTTGGTACAAAAGTATCTATTTAATCAGAGAAACACCAAAAGTTTTCTAAGATTCAACCACAAGCTATGAATGGTCATGCCCACCGTTTTGACCGCATTTTGAAACAGACATAAAAAATTCCAAAAATTCAAAGAATTGAAAAACCTTCGCATTGTGTCACTATATGTGGCCAAGTTACCAAGAAAAATAATAAACTTGTAATACGATAATTATTTTAAAAAAGTGTTCTCACAAACAAGCTATCATGTGTGGAGATCAATGGCTTTCAACCCAAATGATCAATCTTATGGCCACATTCATGTCATAATTTGTTCAAATGCTCTCATATTGTGCACAAGGTTGCATATTGGAATGGCAAACAATGTTGCCTAAGGGAGTTTTCATTTCCTTTGCACGGAAAAATCATTTTCTATTTTCCGAGTGCCCGAAATGAGGTTTTTTGTGAAGGAACTACCAAATAAATGTTGTAAAAATGGACCAAATCAATTTTATAAAATACTAGGCCATGTTTAATGCACAATTGACCAAATGTTTGGGTGTCAAAAGCTTTGATCCACCTCTCGTGAAAAAGACAAATTTCTGCCGGTTTAGTTGGAAGCGGGTCAAATTTGAACTGTAGCTGCCTCATAGTTTGCTCTTTATTTTTTCCAAAAATCATTTCTAGGTACGTAAATATCTATTTAATAAAAGAAACATCAAAAGGTTTCCAAGATTCAACAACTAGCTAGGAACGGTCAAGCCCGCCGTTTCGACCGCATTTTGAAACGGGCATAAAAAATTCAAAAAAAACAAAAAATTGGAAAACCTTCGCATTGTGTCATTATATGTGACCAAGTTACCAGTAAAAATAATAAACTTTTAATACGGCAACTCTTTTAAAAAAGTGTCCTCAGAAATGAGCTATCATGTGTGAAGATCAATGACTTTCAAGCCAAATGATCAATCTTATGGCCACATTCATGACATAGTTTCTTCAAATGATCTCATATTGTGCACAAGGGTACATATTGGGATGGAAAACAATGTTGCCTAAGGAATTTTCATTTTCTTTGGACGAAAAAATCATTTTCCATTTTCCGAGTGACCCAAATGAGGTTTTTTGTGAAGAACCTAGCAAATAATTGTTACAAAATTGGACCAAATTAGTTTTATAAAATACCGGGACATATTTAATGCACAATTGACCAAATGGTTGGGTGTAAAAAGTTTTGATCCACCTCTGGTGAAAAACATAAATTTTCGCTGATTCAGGTGGAAGCGGGTCAAATTTGAAATGCGGCTGCCTCATAGTTTGCTATTTATTTTTTTCAAAAATAATTTCTAGGTACAAAAGTATCTATTTAATTAGAGGAACACCAAAAAAATTGCAAGATTCAACCACTAGCTAGGAACGGTCATTCCCGCCGTTTTGACCGCATTTTGAAACGGGCATAAAAAATTCAAAAAAAATCAAAAAATTGGAAAACCTTCGCATTGTGTCACTATATGCGGCCAATTTACCAGGAAAAATAATGAGATTGTAATATGACAATTCTTTTAAAAAAGTGTCTCAGAAATGAGCTATCATGTGTGAGATCAATGGCTTTCAACCCAAATGATCAATCTTATGGCCACATTCATGACATAGTTTGTTCAAATGATCTCATATTGTGCACAAGGGTACATATTGGAATGGAAACAATGTTGCCTAAGGAAGTTTTCACTTTCTTTGGACGACAAAATCATTTTCCATTTTCCGAGTGCCCCAAATGAGATTTTTTTGTGAAGAACCTAGCAAATTATTGTTACAAAATTGGACCAAATCATTTCTATAAAATACCAGGACATATTTAATTCACAATTGACCAAATGGTTGGGTGTAAAATGTTTTGATCCACCTCTGGTGAAAAACATAAATTTCCGCCGATTCAGGTGGAAGCGGTCAAATTTGAACTGCGGCTGCCTCATAGTTTGCTATTTATTTTTTCCAAAAATCATTTCTAGGTACAAAAGTATCTATTTAATCAGAGGAACACCAAAAAAATTCCAAGATTCAACCACTAGCTAGGAACGGTCATTCCCGACGTTCTGATCGCATTTTGAAACGGGCATAAAAAATTCAAAGAAAATCAAAAAATTGGAGAACCTTCGCATTGTGTCACTATATGCGGCCAATTTACCAGGAAAAATAATGAACTTGTAATACGACAATTCTTTTAAAAAAGTGTTCTCAGAAACGAGCTATCATGTGTGAGATCAATGGCTTTCAAGCCAAATGATCAATCTGATGGCAACATTCATGACATAGTTTGTTCAAATGATCTCATATTGTGCACAAGGGTACATATTGGAATGGAAAACAATGTTGCCTAAGGAATTTTTCATTTTCTTTGGACAAAAAAAATCATTTTCCATTTTCTGAGTGACCCAAATGAGGCTTTTTTGTGAAGAACCTAGCAAATAATTGTTACAAAATTGGACCAAATCATTTTTATAAAATACCTGGACATATTTAATGCACAATTGACCAAATGGTTGGGTGTAAAAAGTTTTGATCGACCTCTGGTGAAAAACATAAATTTCCGCCGATTCAGATGGAAGCGGTCAAATTTGAACTGTCGCTGCCTCATAGTTTGCTATTTATTTTTTCCAAAAATCATTTCTAGGTACAAAAGTATCTATTTAATTAGAGGAACACCAAAAAAATTCCATGATTCAACCACTAGCTAGGAACGGTCATTCCAGCCGTTTTGACCGCATTTTGAAACGGGCATAAAAATTTTAGAAAAAAATCAAAAAATTTGAAACCCTTCGCATTGTGTCACTATATGCGGCCAATTTACCAGGAAAAATAATGAACTTGTAATACGACAATTCTTTTAAAAAAGTGTTCTCAGAAACGAGCTATCATGTGTGAGATCAATGGCTTTCAAGCCAAATGATCAATCTTATGGCAACATTCATGACATAGTTTGTTCAAATGATCTCATATTGTCCACAAGGGTACATATTGGAATTGAATACAATGTTTCCTAAGGAATTTTTCATTTTCTTTGGACGAAAAAATCATTTTCCATTTTCTGAGTGACCCAAATGAGGTTTTTTTGTGAAGAACCTAGCAAATAATTGTTACAAAATTGGACCAAATCATTTTTATAAAATACCCGGACATATTTAATGCACAATTGACCAAATGGTTGGGTGTAAAAAGTTTTGATCGACCTCTGGTGAAAAACATAAATTTCCGCCGATTCAGATGGAAGCGGTCAAATTTGAACTGCCGCTGCCTCATAGTTTGCTATTTATTTTTTCCAAAAATCATTTCTAGGTACAAAAGTATCTATTTAATTAGAGGAACACCAAAAAAATTCCAAGATTCAACCACTAGCTAGGAACGGTCATTCCCGCCGTTTTGACCGCATTTTGAAACGGGCATAAATTTTTTAGAAAAAAATCAAAAAATTTGAAAACCTTTGCATTGTGTCACTATATGCGGCCAATTTACCAGGAAAAATAATGAACTTGTAATACGACAATTCTTTTAAAAAAGTGTTCTCAGAAACGAGCTATCATGTGTGAGATCAATGGCTTTCAAGCCAAATGATCAATCTTATGGCCACATTCATGACATAGTTTGTCCAAATGATCTCATATTGTGCACAAGGATACGTATTGGAATGGAAAACAATGTTGCCTAAGGAACTTTTCACTTTCTTTGGACGACAAAATCATTTTCCATTTTCCGAATGCCGCAAATGAGGTTTTTTGTGAAGAACCTAGCAAATAATTGTTGCAAAATTGGACCAAATCATTTTTATAAAATATTAGGCCATATTTAATGCACAATTAAACAAATGGTTGGGTGTGAAATTTTTTGATCCACCTCTGGTGAAAAAGATAAAGTTCTGCCGAATTAGCTCGAAGCGGGTCAAATTCAACTGCGGCTGCCTCATAGTTTGCTATTTATTTTTGCCGAAAATCATTTCTAGGTACAAAAGTATCTATTTAATAAGAGAAACACAAAAAAATTCAAGATTCAACCACACGCTACGAACGGTCATTCCCGACGTTTTGACCGCATTTTGAAACGGGCATAAAAAATTCAAAAAAAAATCAAAAAATTGGAAAACCTTCGCATTGTGTCACTATATGCGGCCAATTTACCAGGAAAAATAATGAACTTGTAATATGACAATTCTTTTAAAAAAGTGTTCTCAGAAACGAGCTATCATGTGTGAGATCAATGGCTTTCAAGCCAAATGATCAATCTTATGGCCACATTCATGACATAGTTTGTTCAAATGATCTCATATTGTGCACAAGGGTACATATTGGAATGGAAAACAATGTTGCCTAAGGAATTTTTTCATTTTCTTTGGACAAAAAAATCATTTTCCATTTTCCGAGTGACCCAAATGAGGTTTTTTTGTGAAGAACCTAGCAAATAATTGTTACAAAATTGGACCAAATCATTTCTATAAAATAGCAGGACATATTTAATGCATAATTGACCAAATAGTTGGGTGTAAAAAGTTTTGATCCACCTCTGGTGAAAAACATAAATTTCCGCCGATTCAGGTGGAAGTGGTCAAATTTGAACTGCGGCTGCCTCATAGTTTGCTATTTATTTTTTCCAAAAACCATTTCTAGGTACAAAAGTATCTATTTAATTAGAGGAACACCAAAAAAATTCCAAGATTCAACCACTAGCTAGGAACGGTCATTCCCGCCGTTTTGACCGCATTTTGAAACGGGCATAAAATTTTTAGAAAAAAATCAAAAAATTTGAAAACCTTCGCATTGTGTCACTATATGCGACCAATTTACCAGGAAAAATAATGAACTTGTAATACGACAATTCTTTTAAAAAAGTATTCTCAGAAACGAGCTATCATGTGTGAGATCAATGGCTTTCAAGCCAAATGATCAATCTTATGGCCACATTCATGACATAGTTTGTTCAAATGATCTCGTATTGTGCACAAGGATACATATTGGAATGGAAAACAATGTTGCCTAAGGAAGTTTTCACTTTCTTTGGACGACAAAATCATTTTCCATTTTCCGAGTGCCCCAAATAAGGTTTTTTGTGAAGAACCTAGCAAATAATTGTTGCAAAATTGGACCAAATAATTTTTATAAAATATTAGGCCATATTTAATGCACAATTAAACAAATGGTTGGGTGTGAAAAGTTTTGATCCACCTCTGGTGAAAAAGATAAAGTTCTGCCGAATTAGCTCGAAGCGGGTCAAATTCAACTACGGCTGCCTCATAGTTTGCTATTTATTTTTTCCGAAAATCATTTCTAGGTACAAAATTATCTATTTAATAAGAGAAACACAAAAAAAAATTCAAGATTCAACCACAAGCTACGAACGGTCATTCCCGCCGTTTTGACCGCATTTTGAAACAGGCATAAAAAATTCAAAAAAAATCAAAAAATTGGAAAACCTTCGCATTGTGTCACTATATGCGGCCAATTTACCAGGAAAAATAATGAACTTGTAATATGACAATTCTTTTAAAAATGTTTTCTCAGAAACGGGCTATCATGTGTGAGATCAATGGCTTTCAAGCCAAATGATCAATCTTATGGCCACATTCATGACATAGTTTGTTCAAATGATCTCATATTGTGCACAAGGGTACATATTGGAATGGAAAACAATGTTGCCTAAGGAATTTTTTCATTTCTTTGGACAAAAAAATCATTTTCCATTTTCCGAGTGACCCAAATGAGGTTTTTTTGTGAAGAACCTAGCAAATAATTGTTACAAAATTGGACCAAATCATTTCTATAAAATACCAGGACATATTTAATGCATAATTGACCAAATAGTTGGGTGTAAAAAGTTTTGATCCACCTCTGGTGAAAAACATAAATTTCCGCCGATTCAGGTGGAAGTGGTCAAATTTGAACTGTGGCTGCCTCATAGTTTGCTATTTATTTTTTCCAAAAATCATTTCTAGGTACAAAAGTATCTATTTAATCAGAGGAACAACAAAAAAATTCCAAGATTCAACCACTAGCTAAGATCGGTCATACCCGCCGTTTTGACCGCATTTTGAAACGGGCATAAAAAATTCAGAAAAAATCAAAAAATTGGAAAACCTTCGATTTGTGTCACTATATGCGGCCAATTTACCAGGAAAAATAATGAACTTGTAATACGACAATTCTTTTAAAAAAGTGTTCTCAGAAATGAGCTATCATGTGTGAGATCAATGGCTTTCAAGCCAAATGATCAATCTTATGGCCACATTCATGACATAGTTTGTACAAATGATCTCATATTGTGCACAACGGTACATATTGGAATGGAAAACAATGTTGCCTAAGGAAGTTTTCACTTTCTTTGGACGGCAAAATCATTTTCCATTTTCCGAGTGCCCCAAATGAGGTTTTTTTGTGAAGAACCTAGCAAATAATTGTTGCAAAATTGGACCAAATCATTTTTATAAAATATTAGGCCATATTTAATGCACAATTAAACAAATGGTTGGCTGTCAAAAGTTTTGATCCACCTCTGGTGAAAAAGATAAAGTTCTGCCAAATTAGCTGGAAGCGGGTCAAATTTGAACTGTGGCTGCCTCATAGTTTGCTACTTATTTTTTCCGGAAATCATTTCTAGGTACAAAAGTATCTATTTAATAAGAGAAACACCAAAAAAATTTCAAGATTCAACCAAAAGCTAGGAACGGTCATTCCCGCCGTTTTGACCGCATTTTGAAACAGGCATAAAAAATTCAAAAAAAATAAAAAAATTGGAAAACCTTCGCATTGTGTCACTATATGCAGCCAATTGACCAGGAAAAATAATGAACTTGTAATACGATAATTCTTTTAAAAAAGTGTTCTAAGAAACGAGCTATCATGTGTGAGATCAATTGGATATCAAGCCAAATGATCAATCTTATGGCCACATTCATGACATAGTTTGTTCAAATGATCCCATATTGTGCACAAGGGTACATATTGGAATGGAAAACAATGTTGCCTAAGGAAGTTTTCACTTTCTTTGGACGACAAAATCATTTTCCATTTTCCGAGTGCCCCAAATGAGGTTTTTTGTGAAGAACCTAGCAAATAATTGTTGCAAAATTAGACCAAATCATTTTTATAAAATATTAGGCCATATTTAATTCATAATTAAACAAATTGTTGGGTGTAAAAAGTTTTGATCCACCTATGGTGAAAAAGATAAAGTTCTGCCGAATTAGCTCGAAGCGGGTCAAATTTGAACTGCGGCTGCCTCATAGTTTGCTATTTATTTTTTCCAAAAATCATAGATTCAACCACAAGCTACGAACGGTCATTCCCGCCGTTTTGACCGCATTTTGAAACGGGCTTAAAAAATTCAAAAAAATCAAAAAATTGGAAAAACTTCGCATTGTGTCACTATATGCGGCCAATTTACCAAGAAAAAAATGAACTTGTAATATGACAATTCTTTTAAAAAAGTGTTCTCAAAAAACGAGCTATCATGTGTGAGATCAATGGCTTTCAAGCCAAATGATCAATCTTATGGCCACATTCATTACATAGTTTGTTCAAATGAGCTCATATTGTGCACAAGGGTACATATTGGAATGGAAAACAATGTTGCCTAAGGAATTTTTCATTTTCTTTGGACGAAAAAATCATTTTCCATTTTCCGAGTGACCCAAATGAGGTTTTTTTGTGAAGAACCTAGCAAATAATTGTTACAAAATTGGACCAAATCATTTCTCGAAAATACCAGGACATATTTAATGCACAATTGACCAAATGGTTGGGTGTAAAAATTTTGATCCACCTCTGCTGAAAAACATAAATTTCCGCCGATTCAGGTGGAAGCGGTCAAATTTGAACTGCGGCTGCCTCATAGTTTGCTGTTTATTTTTTCCAAAAATCATTTCTAGGTACAAAAGTATCTATTTAATCAGAGGAACACCAAAAAAATTCCAAGATTCAACCACTAGCTAAGATCGGTCATTCCCGCCGTTTTGACCGCATTTTGAAACGGGCATAAAAAATTCAGAAAAAATCAAAAAATTGGAAAACCTTCGCATTGTGTCACTATATGCGGCCAATTTACCTGGAAAAATAATGAACTTGTAATACGAAAATTCTTTAAAAAAGTGTTCTCAGAAACGAGCTATCATGTGTGAGATCAGTGGCTTTCAAGCCAAATGATCAATCTAATGGCCACATTCATGACATAGTTTGTTCAAATGATCTCATATTGTGCACAAGGGTACATATTGGAATGGAAAACAATGTTGCCTGAGGAAGTTTTCACTTTCTTTGGACGACAAAATCATTTTCCATTTTCCGAGTGCCCCAAATGAGGTTTTTTTGTGAAGAACCTAGCAAATAATTGTTGCAAAATTGGACCAAATCATTTTTATAAAATATTAGGCCATATTTAATGCACAATTAAACAAATGGTTGGGTCTCAAAAGTTTTGATCCACCTCTGGTGAAAAAGATAAAGTTCTGCCGAATTAGCTCGAAGCGGGTCAAATTTGAACTGCGGCTGCCTCATAGTTTGCTATTTATTTTTTCCGAAAATCATTTCTAGGTACAAAAGTATCTATTTAATAAGAGAAACACCAAAAAAAATTTCAAGATTCAACCACAAGCTACGAACGGTCATTCCCGCCGTTTTGACCGCATTTTGAAACGGGCATAAAAAATTCAAAAAAAATCAAAAAATTGGAAAACCTTCGCATTGTGTCACTATATGTGGCCAATTTACCAGGAAAAATAATGAACTTGTAATAGGACAATTCTTTTAAAAAAGTGTTCTCAGAAACGAGCTATCATGTGTGAGATCAATGGCTTTCAAGCCAAATGATCAATCTTATGGCCACATTCATGACATAGTTTGTTCAAATGATCTCATATTGTGCACAAGGGTACATATTGGAATGGAAAACAATGTTGCCTAAGGAAGTTTTCACTTTCTTTGGACGACAAAATCATTTTCCATTTTCCGAGTGCCCCAAATGAGGTTTTTTTGTGAAGAACCTAGCAAATAATTGTTACAAAATCGGACCAAATCATTTCTATAAAATACCAGGACATATTTAATGCACAATTGACCAAATGGTTGGGTGTAAAATGTTTTGATCCACCTCTGGTGAAAAACATAAATTTTCGCCGATTCCGGTGGAAGCGGTCAAATTTGAACTGCGGCTGCCTCATAGTTTGCTATTTATTTGTTCCAAAAGTCATTTCTAGGACAAAAGTATCTATTTAATTAGAGGAACACCAAAAAAATTCCAAGATTCAACCACTAGCTAAGATCGGTCATTCCCGCCGTTTTGACCGCATTTTGAAACGGGCATAAAAAATTCAGAAAAAATCAAAAAATTGGAAAACCTTCACATTGTGTCACTATATGCGGCCAATTTACCAGGAAAAATAATGAACTTGTAATACGACAATTCTTTTAAAAAAGTGTTCTCAGAAACGAGCTATCATGTGTGAGATCAATGGCTTTCAAGCCAAATGATCAATCTTATGGCCACATTCATGACATAGTTTGTTCAAATGATCTCATATTGTGCACAAGGGTACATATTGTAATGGAAAACAATGTTGCCTAAGGAAGTTTTCACTTTCTTTGGACGACAAAATCATTTTCCATTTTCCGAGTGCCCCAAATGAGGTTTTTTTGTGAAGAACCTAGCAAATAATTGTTACAAAATTGGACCAAATCATTTCTATAAAATACCAGGACATATTTAATGCACAATTGACCAAATGGTTGGGTGTAAAATGTTTTGATCCACCTCTGGTGAAAAACATAAATTTCCGCCGATTCAGGTGGAAGCGGTCAAATTTGAACTACGGCTGCCTCATAGTTTGCTATTTATTTGTTCCAAAAGTCATTTCTAGGACAAAAGTATCTATTTAATCAGAGGAACACAAAAAAAATTCCAAGATTCAACCACTAGCTAAGATCGGTCATTCCCGCTGTTTTGACCGCATTTTGAAACGGGCATAAAAAATCAGAAAAAATCAAAAAATTGGAAAACCTTCGCATTGTGTCACTATATGCGGCCAATTTGCCAGGAAAAATAATGAACTTGTAATACGACAATTCTTTTAAAAAAGTGTTCTCAGAAACGAGCTATCATGTGTGAGATCAATGGCTTTCAAGCCAAATGATCAATCTTATGGCCACATTCATGACATAGTTTGTTCAAATGATCTCATATTGTGCACAAGGGTACATATTGTATTGGAAAACAATGTTGCCTAAGGAAGTTTTCACTTTCTTTGGACGACAAAATCATTTTCCATTTTCCGAGTGCCCCAAATGAGGTTTTTTTGTGAAGAACCTAGCAAATAATTGTTACAAAATTGGACCAAACCATTTCTATAAAATACCAGGACATATTTAATGCACAATTGACCAAATGGTTGGGTGTAAAATGTTTTGATCCACCTCTGGTGAAAAACATAAATTTCCGCCGATTCAGGTGGAAGCGGTCAAATTTGAACTGCGACTGCCTCATAGTTTGCTATTTATTTTTTCCAAAAATCATTTCTAGGTACAAAAGTATCTATTTAATCAGAGGAACACCAAAAAAATTCCAAGATTCAACCACTAGCTAAGATCGGTCATTCCCGCCGTTTTGACCGCATTTTGAAACGGGCATAAAAAATCAGAAAAAATCAAAAAATTGGAAAACCTTCGCATTGTGTCACTATATGCGGCCAATTTACCAGGAAAAATAATGAACTTGTAATACGACAATTCTTTTAAAAAAGTGTTCTCAGAAACGAGCTATCATGTGTGAGATCAATGGCTTTCAAGCCAAATGATCAATCTTATGGCCACATTCATGAAATAGTTTGTTCAAATGATCTGATATTGTGCACAAGGGTACATATTGGAATGGAAAACAATGTTGCCTAAGGAAGTTTTCACTTTCTTTGGACAACAAAATCATTTTCCATTTTCTGAGTGCCCCAAATGAGGTTTTTTGTGAAGAACCTAGCAAATAATTGTTGCAAAATTGGACGAAATAATTTTTATAAAATATTAGGCCATATTTAATGCACAATTAAACAAATGGTTGGGTGTCAAAAGTTTTGATCCACCTCTGGTGAAAAAGATAAAGTTCTGCCGAATTAGCTCGAAGCGGGTCAAATTTGAACTGCGGCTGCCTCATAGTTTGCTATTTATTTTTTCCAAAAATCATTTCTAGGTACAAAAGTATCTATTTAATAAGAGAAACACCAAAAAAATTTCAAGATTCAACCACAAGCTATGAACGGTCATTCCTGCCGTTTTGACCGCATTTTGAAACGGGCTTAAAAAATTCAGAAAAAATCAAAAAATTGGAAAACCTTCGCATTGTGTCACTATATGCGGCCAATTTACCAGCAAAAATAATGAACTTGTAATACGACAATTCTTTAAAAAAAGTGTTTTTAGAAACGAGCTATCATGTGTGAGATCAGTGGCTTTCAAGCCAAATGATCAATCTTATGGCCACATTCTTGACATAGTTTGTTCAAATGATCTCATATTGTGCACAAGGGTACATATTGTAATGGAAAACAATGTTGCCTAAGGAAGTTTTCACTTTCTTTGGACGACAAAATCATTTTCCATTTTCCGAGTGCCCCAAATGAGGTTTTTTTGTGAAGAACCTAGCAAATAATTGTTACAAAATTGGACCAAATCATTTCAATAAAATACCAGGACATATTTAATGCACAATTGACCAAATGGTTGGGTGTAAAATGTTTTGATCCACCTCTGGTGAAAAACATAAATTTCCGCCGATTCAGGTGGAAGCGGTCAAATTTGAACTGCGACTGCCTCATAGTTTGCTATTTATTTGTTCCAAAAGTCATTTCTAGGACAAAAGTATCTATTTAATGAGAGGAACACAAAAAAAATTCCAAGATTCAACCACTAGCTAAGATCGGTCATTCCCACCGTTTTGACCGCATTTTGAAACGGGCATAAAAAATTCAGAAAAAATCAAAAAAATGGAAAACCTTCGCATTGTGTCACTATATGCGGCCAATTTACCAGGAAAAATAATGAACTTGTAATACGACAATTCTTTTAAAAAAGTGTTCTCAGAAACGAGCTATCATGTGTGAGATCAATGGCTTTCAAGCCAAATGATCAATCTTATGGCCACATTCATGACATAGTTTGTTCAAATGATCTCATATTGTGCACAAGGGTACATATTGGAATGGAAAACAATGTTGCCTAAGGAAGTTTTCACTTTCTTTGGACGACAAAATCATTTTCCATTTTCCGAGTGCCCCAAATGAGGTTTTTTTGTGAAGAACGTAGCAAATTATTGTTGCAAAATTGGACCAAATCATTTTTATAAAATATTAGGCCATATTTAATGCACAATTAAACATATGGTTGGGTCTCAAAAGTTTTGATCCACCTCTGGTGAAAAAGATAAAGTTCTGCCGAATTAGGTGGAAGCGGGTCAAATTTGAACTGCGGCTGCCTCATAGTTTGCTATTTATTTTTTCCAAAAATCATTCTAGGAACAAAAGTATCTATTTAATAAGAGAAACACCAAAAAAAATTCAAGATTCAACCACAAGCTAGGAACGGTCATTCCCGCCGTTTTGACCGCATTTTGAAACGGGCATAAAAAATTTAAAAAAAATCAAAAAATTGGAAAACCTTCGCATTGTGTCACTATATGCGGCCAATTTACCAGGAAAAATAATGAACTTGTAATACGACAATTCTTTTAAAAAAGTGTTCTCAGAAACGAGCTATCATGTGTGAGATCAATTGGATATCAAGCCAAATGATCAATCTTATGGCCAAATTCATGACATAGTTTGTTCAAATGATCTCATATTGTGCACAAGGGTACGTATTGGAATGGAAAACAATGTTGCCTAAGGAAGTTTTCACGTTCTTTGGACAACAAAATCATTTTCCATTTTCCGAGTGCCCCAAATGAGGTTTTTTGTGAAGAACCTAGCAAATAATTGTTGCAAAATTGGACCAAATCATTTTTATAAAATATTAGGCCATATTTAATGCACAATTAAACAAATGGTTGGGTGTCAAAAGTTTTGATCCACCTGTGGTGAAAAAGATAAAGTTCTGCCGAATTAGCTCGAAGCGGGTCAAATTTGAACTGCGGCTGCCTCATAGTTTGCTATTTATTTTTTCCAAAAATCATTTCTAGGTACAAAAGTATCTATTTAATAAGAGAAACACCAAAAAAATTTCAAGATTCAACCACAAGCTATGAACGGTCATTCCTGCCGTTTTGACCGCATTTTGAAACGGGCTTAAAAAATTCAGAAAAAATCAAAAAATTGGAAAACCTTCGCATTGTGTCACTATATGCGGCCAATTTACTAGGAAAAATAATGAACTTGTAATACGACAATTCTTTAAAAAAAGTGTTCTTAGAAACGAGCTATCATGTGTGAGATCAGTGGCTTTCAAGCCAAATGATCAATCTTATGGCCACATTCTTGACATAGTTTGTTCAAATGATCTCATATTGTGCACAAGGGTACATATTGGAATGGAAAACAATGTTGCCTAAGGAAGTTTTCACTTTCTTTGGACGACAAAATCATTTTCCATTTTCTGAGTGCCCCAAATGAGGTTTTTTTGTGAAGAACCTAGCAAATAATTGTTACAAAATTGGACCAAATCATTTCTATAAAATACCAGGACATATTTAATGCACAATTGACCAAATGGTTGTGTGTAAAATGTTTTGATCCACCTCTGGTGAAAAACATAAATTTCCGCCGATTAAGGTGGAAGCGGTCAAATTTGAACGACGGCTGCCTCATAGTTTGCTATTTATTTTTTCCAAAAGTCATTTCTAGGTACAAAAGTATCTATTTAATCAGAGGAACACCAAAAAAATTCCAAGATTCAACCACTAGCTAAGATCGGTCATTCCCGCCGTTTTGACCGCATTTTGAAACGGGCATAAAAAATTCAAAAAAAATCAAAAAATTGGAAAATCTTCACATTGTGTCACTATATGCGGCCAATTTACCAGGAAAAATAATGAACTTGTAATACGACAATTCTTTTAAAAAAGTGTTCTCAGAAACGAGCTATCATGTGTGAGATCAATGGCTTTCAAGCCAAATGATCAATCTTATGGCCACATTCATGACATAGTTTGTTCAAATGATCTCATATCGTGCACAAGGGTACATATTGGAATGGAAAACAATGTTGCCTAAGGAAGTTTTCACTTTCTTTGGACGACAAAATCATTTTCCATTTTCCGAGTGCCCCAAATGAGGTTTTTTTGTGAAGAACCTAGCAAATAATTGTTGCAAAATTGGACCAAATCATTTTTATAAAATATTAGGCCATATTTAATGCACAATTAAACAAATGGTTGGGTGTCAAAAGTTTTGATCCACCTCTGGTGAAAAAGATAAAGTTCTGCCGAATTAGCTCGAAGCGGGTCAAATTTGAACCGCGGCTGCCTCATAGTTTGCTATTTATTTTTTCCGAAAATCATTTCTAGGTACAAAAGTATCTATTTAATAAGAGAAACACCAAAAAAATTTCAAGATTCAACCACAAGCTACGAACGGTCATTCCCGCCGTTTTGACCGCATTTTGAAACGGGCATAAAAAATTCAAAAAAAAATCAAAAAATTGGAAAACCTTTGCATTGTGTCACTATATGCGGCCAATTATCAGGAAAAATAATGAACTTGTAATATGACAATTCTTTTAAAAAGTGTTCTCAGAAACGAGCTATCATGTGTGAGATCAATGGCTTTCAAGCCAAATGATCAATCTTATGGCCACATTCTTGACATAGTTTGTTCAAATGATCTCATATTGTGCACAAGGGTACATATTGGAATGGAAAACAATGTTGCCTAAGGAAGTTTTCACTTTCTTTGGACGACAAAATCATTTTCCATTTTCTGAGTGCCCCAAATGAGGTTTTTTTGTGAAGAACCTAGCAAATAATTGTTACAAAATTGGACCAAATCATTTCTATAAAATACCAGGACATATTTAATGCACAATTGACCAAATGGTTGTGTGTAAAATGTTTTGATCCACCTCTGGTGAAAAACATAAATTTCCGCCGATTAAGGTGGAAGCGGTCAAATTTGAACTGCGGCTGCCTCATAGTTTGCTATTTATTTTTTCCAAAAGTCATTTCTAGGAACAAAAGTATCTATTTAATCAGAGGAACACCAAAAAAATTCCAAGATTCAACCATTGGCTAAGATCGGTCATTCCCGCCGTTTTGACCGCATTTTGAAACGGGCATAAAAAATTCAGAAAAAATCAAAAAATTGGAAAACCTTCGCATTGTGTCACTATATGCGGCCAATTTACCAGGAAAAATAATGAACTTGTAATACGACAATTCTTTTAAAAAAGTATTCTCAGAAACGAGCTATCATGTGTGAGATCAATGGCTTTCAAGCCAAATGATCAATCTTATGGCCACATTCATGACATAGTTTGTTCAAATGATCTCATATTGTGCACAAGGGTACATATTGGAATGGAAAACAATGTTGCCTAAGGAAGTTTTCACTTTCTTTGGACGACAAAATCATTTTCCATTTTCCGAGTGCCCCAAATGAGGTTTTTTTGTGAAGAACCTAGCAAATAATTGTTGCAAAATTGGACCAAATCATTTTTATAAAATATTAGGCCATATTTAATGCACAATTAAACAAATGGTTGGGTCTCAAAAGTTTTGATCCACCTCTAGTGAAAAAGATAAAGTTCTGCCGAATAAGATGGAAGCGGGTCAAATTTGAACTGCGGCTGCCTCATAGTTTGCTATTTATTTTTTCCGAAAATCATTCTAGGTACAAAAGTATCTATTTAATAATAGAAACACCAAAAAAAATTCAAGATTCAACCACAAGCTAGGAACGGTCATTCCCACCGTTTTGACTGCATTTTGAAACAGGCATAAAAAATTTAAAAAAAATCAAAAAATTGGAAAACCTTCGCATTGTGTCACTATATGCGGCCAATTTACCAGGAAAAATAATGAACTTGTAATACAACAATTCTTTTAAAAAAGTGTTCTCAGAAACGAGCTATCATGTTTGAGATCAATTGGATATCAAGCCAAATGATCAATCTTATGGCCAAATTCATGATATAGTTTGTTCAAATGATCTCATATTGTGCACAAGGGTACATATTGGAATGGAAAACAATGTTGTCTAAGGAAGTTTTCACGTTCTTTGGACAACAAAATCATTTTGCATTTTCCGAGTGCCCCAAATGAGGTTTTTTGTGAAGAACCTAGCAAATAATTGTTGCAAAATTGGACCAAATCATTTTTATAAAATATTAGGCCATATTTAATGCACAATTAAACAAATGGTTGGGTGTCAAAAGTTTTGATCCACCTCTGGTGAAAAAGATAATGTTCTGCCGAATTAGCTCGAAGCGGGTCAAATTTGAACTGCGGCTGCCTCATAGTTTGCTATTTATTTTTTCCAAAAATCATTTCTAGGTACAAAAGTATCTATTTAATAAGAGAAACACCAAAAAAAATTCAAGATTCAACCACAAGCTATGAACGGTCATTCCTGCCGTTTTGACCGCATTTTGAAACGGGCTTAAAAAATTCAAAAAAAAATCAAAAAATTGGAAAACCTTCGCATTGTGTCACTCTATGTGGCCAATTTACCAGGAAAAATAATGAACTTGTAATATGACAATTCTTTTAAAAAAAGTGTTCTCAGAAACGAGCTATCATGTGTGAGATCAATGGCTTTCAAGCCAAATGATCAATCTTATAGCCACATTCATGACATAGTTTGTTCAAATGATCTCATATTGTGCACAAGGGTACATATTGGAATGGAAAACAATGTTGCCTAAGGAATTTTTCATTTTCTTTGGACGAAAAAATCATTTTCCATTTTCCGAGTGACCCAAATGAGGGTTTTTTGTGAAGAACCTAGCAAATAATTGTTACAAAATTGGACCAAATCATTTATATAAAATACCAGGACATATTTAATGCACAATTGACCAAATGGTTGGGTGTAAAAAGTTTTGATCCACCTCTGGTGAAAAACATAAATTTCCGCCGATTCAGGTGGAAGCGGTCAAATTTGAACTGCGGCTGCCTCATAGTTTGCTATTTATTTTTTCGAAAAATCATTTCTAGGTACAAAAGTATCTATTTAATCAGAGGAACACCAAAAAAATTCCAAGATTCAACCACTAGCTAAGATCGGTCATTCCCGCCGTTTTGACGCATTTTGAAACGGGCATAAAAAATTCAGAAAAAATCAAAAAATTGGAAAACCTTCGCATTGTGTCACTATATGCGGCCAATTTACCAGGAAAAATAATGAACTTATAATACGACAATTCTTTAAAAAAAGTGTTCTCAGAAATGAGCTATCATGTGTGAGATCAGTGGCTTTCAAGCCAAATGATCAATCTTATGGCCACATTCATGACATAGTTTGTTCAAATGATCTCATATTGTGCACAAGGGTACATATTGGAATGGAAAACAATGTTGCCTAAGGAAGTTTTCACTTTCTTTGGACGACAAAATCATTTTCCCATTTTCCGAGTGCCCCAAATGAGGTTTTTTTGTGAAGAACCTAGCAAATAATTGTTGCAAAATTGGACCAAATCATTTTTATAAAATATTAGGCCATATTTAATGCACAATTAAACAAATGGTTGGGTGTCAAAAGTTTTGATCCACCTCTGGTGAAAAAGATAAAGTTCTGCCGAATTAGCTCGAAGCGGGTCAAATTTGAACCGCGGCTGCCTCATAGTTTGCTATTTATTTTTTCCGAAAATCATTTCTAGGTACAAAAGTATCTATTGAATAAGAGAAACACCAAAAAAATTTCAAGATTCAACCACAAGCTACGAACGGTCATTCCTGCCGTTTTGACCGCATTTTGAAACGGGCTTAAAAAATTCAAAAAAAATCAAAAAATTGGAAAACCTTCGCATTGTGTCACTATATGCGGCCAATTTACCAGGAAAAATAATGAACTTGTAGTATGACAATTCTTTTAAAAAAGTGTTCTCAGAAACGAGCTATCATGTGTGAGATCAATGGCTTTCAAGCCAAATGATCAATCTTATGGCCACATTCATGACATAGTTTGTTCAAATGATCTCATATTGTGCACAAGGGTACATATTGGAATGGAAAACAATGTTGCCTAAGGAATTTTTCATTTTCTTTGGACGAAAAAATCATTTTCCATTTTCCGAGTGACCCAAATGAGGTTTTTTGTGAAGAACCTAGCAAATAATTGTTACAAAATTGGACCAAATCATTTCTATAAAATACCAGGACATATTTAATGCACAATTGACCAAATGGTTGGGTGTAAAAAGTTTTGATCCACCTCTGGTGAAAAACATAAATTTCCGCCGATTCAGGTGGAAGCGGTCAAATTTGAACTGCGGCTGCCTCATAGTTTGCTATTTATTTTTTCCAAAAATCATTTCTAGGTACAAAAGTATCTATTTAATCAGAGGAACAGCAAAAAAATTCCAAGATTCAACCACTAGCTAAGATCGGTCATTCCCGCTGTTTTGACCGCATTTTGAAACGGGCATTAAAAATTCAGAAAAAATCAAAAAATTGGAAAACCTTCGCATTGTGTCACTATATGCGGCCAATTTACCAGGAAAAATAATGAACTTGTAATACGAAAATTCTTTAAAAAAAGTGTTCTCAGAAACGAGCTATCATGTGTGAGATCAGTGGCTTTCAAGCCAAATGATCAATCTAATGGCCACATTCATGACATAGTTTGTTCAAATGATCTCATATTGTGCACAAGGGTACATATTGGAATGGAAAACAATGTCGCCTAAGGAAGTTTTCACTTTCTTTGGACGACAAAATCATTTTCCATTTTCCGGGTGCCCCAAATGAGGTTTTTTTGTGAAGAACCTAGCAAATAATTGTTGCAAAATTGGACCAAGTCATTTTTATAAAATATTAGGCCATATTTAATGCACAATTAAACAAATGGTTGGGTGTCAGAAGTTTTGATCTACCTATAGTGAAAAAGATAAAGCTCTGCTGATTTAGCTGGAAGCGGGTCAAATTTGAACTGCGGCTGCCTCATAGTTTGCTATTTATTGTTTCCAAAAATCATTTCTAGGTACAAAAGTATCTATTTAATAAGAGAAACACCAAAAAAAATTCAAGATTCAACCACAAGCTAGGAACGGTCATTCCCGCCGTTTTGACCGCATTTTGAAACGGGCATAAAAAATTCAAAAAAAATCAAAAAATTGGAAAACCTTCGCATTGTGTCACTATATGCGGCCAATTTACCAGGAAAAATAATGAACTT
The DNA here is from genome assembly GCF_018294505.1 of Triticum aestivum. NCBI lineage: Eukaryota > Viridiplantae > Streptophyta > Magnoliopsida > Poales > Poaceae > Triticum > Triticum aestivum. The sequence continues at coordinate 320,085,453 of NC_057812.1, forward strand.
GTAATACGACAATTCTTTTAAAAAAGTGTTCTCAGAAACGAGCTATCATGTGTGAGATCAATTGGATATCAAGCCAAATGATCAATCTTATGGCCACATTCATGACATAGTTTGTTCAAATGATCTCATATTGTGCACAAGGGTACATATTGGAATGGAAAACAATGTTGCCTAAGGAAGTTTTAACTTCCTTTGGATGACAAAATCATTTTCCATTTTCCGAGTGCCCCAAGTGAGGTTTTTTTGTGAAGAACCTAGGAAATAATTGTTGCAAAATTGGACCAAATCATTTTTATAAAATATTAGGCCATATTTAATGCACAATTAAACAAATGGTTGGGTGTCAAAAGTTTTGACCCACCTCTGGTGAAAAAGATAAAGTTCTGCCGAATTAGCTCGAAGCGGGTCAAAGTTGAACCGCAGCTGCCTCATAGTTTGCTAATTATTTTTTCCGAAAATCATTTCTAGGTACAAAAGTATCTATTTAATAAGAGAAACACCAAAAAAATTTCAAGATTCAACCACAAGCTACGAACGGTCATTCCCGCCGTTTTGACCGCATTTTGAAACGGGCATAAAAAATTCAGAAAAAATCAAAAAATTGGAAAACCTTCGCATTGTGTCACTATATGCGGCCAATTTACCAGGAAAAATAATGAACTTGTAATACGACAATCCTTTTAAAAAAGTGTTCTCAGAAACGAGATATCATGTGTGAGATCAATTGGATATCAAGCCAAATGATCAATCTTATGGCCACATTCATGACATAGTTTGTTCAAATGATCTCATATTGTGCACAAGGGTACATATTGGAATGGAAAACAATGTTGCCTAAGGAAGTTTTAACTTCCTTTGGATGACAAAATCATTTTCCATTTTCCGAGTGCCCCAAGTGAGGTTTTTTTGTGAAGAACCTAGCAAATAATTGTTGCAAAATTGGACCAAATCATTTTTATAAAATATTAGGCCATATTTAATGCACAATTAAACAAATGGTTGGGTGTCAAAAGTTTTGATCCACCTCTGGTGAAAAAGATAAAGTTCTGCCGAATTAGCTCGAAGCGGGTCAAAGTTGAACCGCAGCTGCCTCATAGTTTGCTAATTATTTTTTCCGAAAATCATTTCTAGGTACAAAAGTATCTATTTAATAAGAGAAACACCAAAAAAATTCAAGATTCAACCACAAGCTACGAACGGTCATTCCCGCCGTTTTGACCGCATTTTGAAACGGGCATAAAAAATTCAAAAAAAAATCAAAAAATTGGAAAACCTTCGCATTGTGTCACTATATGCGGCCAATTTACCAGGAAAAATAATGAACTTGTAATACGACAGTTCTTTTAAAAAAGTGTTCTCAAAAACGAGCTATCATGTGTGAGATCAATGGCTTTCAAGCCAAATGATCAATCTTATGGCCACATTCATGACATAGTTTTTTCAAATGATCTCATATTGTGCACAAGGGTACATATTGGAATGGAAAACAATGTTGCCTAAGGAAGTTTTCACTTTCTTTGGACAACAAAATCATTTTCCATTTGCCGAGTGCCACAAATGAGGTTTTTTTGTGAAGAACCTAGCAAATAATTGTTACAAAATTGGACCAAATCATTTCTACAAAATACCAGGACATATTTAATGCATAATTGACCAAATAGTTGGGTGTAAAAAGTTTTGATCCACCTCTGGTGAAAAACATAAATTTCCGCCGATTCAGGTGGAAGTGGTCAAATTTGAACTGTGGCTGCCTCATAGTTTGCTATTTATTTTATCCAGAAATCATTTCTAGGTACAAAAGTATCTATTTAATCAGAGGAATACCAAAAAAATTCCAAGATTCAACCAATAGCTAAGATCGGTCATTCCCGCCGTTTTGACCGCATTTTGAAACGGGCATAAAAAATTCAGAAAAAATCAAAAAATTGGAAAACCTTCGCATTGTGTCACTATATGCGGCCAATTTACCAGGAAAAATAATGAACTTGTAATACGATAATTCTTTTAAAAAAGTGTTCTCAGAAACGAGCTATCATGTGTGAGATCAATGGCTTTCAAGCCAAATGATCAATCTTATGGCCACATTCATGACATAGTTTGTTCAAATGATCTCATATTGTGCACAAGGGTACATATTGGAATGGAAAACAATGTTGCCTAAGGAAGTTTTCAATTTCTTTGGACGACAAAATCATTTTCCATTTTCTGAGTGCCCCAAATGAGGTTTTTTTGTGAAGAACCTAGCAAATAATTGTTACAAAATTGGACCAAATCATTTCTATAAAATACCAGGACATATTTAATGCACAATTGACCAAATGGTTGGGTGTAAAATGTTTTGATCCACCTCTAGTGAAAAACATAAATTTCCGCTGATTCAGGTGGAAGCGGTCAAATTTGAACTGCGGCTGCCTCATAGTTTGCTATTTATTTTTTCCAAAAATCATTTCTAGGTACAAAAGTATCTATTTAATCAGAGGAACACCAAAAAAATTCCAAGATTCAACCACTAGCTAAGATCGGTCATTCCTGTCGTTTTACCGCATTTTGAAACGGGCATAAAAAATTCAGAAAAAATCAAAAAATTGGAAAACCTTCGCATTGTGTCACTATATGCGGCCAATTTACCAGGAAAAATAATGAACTTGTAATACGACAATTCTTTTAAAAAAGTGTTCTCAGAAACGAGCTATCATATGTGAGATCAATGGCTTTCAAGCCAAATGATCAATCTTATGGCCACATTCATGACATAGTTTGTTCAAATGATCTCATAATGTGCACAAGGGTACATATTGGAATGGAAAACAATGTTGCCTAAGGAAGTTTTCACTTTCTTTGGATGACAAAATCATTTTCCATTTTCCGAGTGCCCCAAATGAGGTTTTTTTGTGAAGAACCTAGCAAATAATTGTTGCAAAATTGGACCAAATCATTTTTATAAAATATTAGGCCATATTTAATGCACAATTAAACAAATGGTTGGGTCTCAAAAGTTTTGATCCACCTCTGGTGAAAAAGATAAAGTTCTGCCGAATTAGTTGGAAGCGGGTCAAATTTGAACTGCGGCTGCCTCATAGTTTGCTATTTATTTTTTCCGAAAATCATTCTAGGTACAAAAGTATCTATTTAATAAGAGAAACACCAAAAAAAAATTCAAGATTCTACCACAAGCTAGGAACGGTCATTCCCGCCGTTTTGACCGCATTTTGAAACGGGCATAAAAAAATCAAAAAAATTCAAAAAATTGGAAAACCTTCGCATTGTGTCATTATATGCGGCCAATTTACCAGGAAAAATAATGAACTTGTAATACGACAATTCTTTTAAAAAAGTGTTCTCAGAAACGCGCTATCATGTGTGAGATCAATTGGATATCAAGCCAAATGATCAATCTTATGGCCACATTCATGACATAGTTTGTTCAAATGATCTGATATTGTGCACAAGGGTACATATTGGAATGGAAAACAATGTTGCCTAAGGAAGTTTTCACTTTCTTTGGACAACAAAATCATTTTCCATTTTCTGAGTGCCCCAAATGAGGTTTTTTGTGAAGAACCTAGCAAATAATTGTTGCAAAATTGGACCAAATCATTTTTATAAAATATTAGGCCATATTTAATGCACAATTAAACAAATGGTTGGGTGTCAAAAGTTTTGATCCACCTCTGGTGAAAAAGATAAAGTTCTGCCGAATTAGCTCGAAGCGGGTCAAATTTGAACTGCGGCTGCCTCATAGTTTGCTATTTATTTTTTCCAAAAATCATTTCTAGGTACAAAAGTATCTATTTAATAAGAGAAACACCAAAAAAATTTCAAGATTCAACCACAAGCTACGAACGGTCATTCCTGCCATTTTGACCGCATTTTGAAACGGGCTTAAAAAATTCAAAAAAAATCAAAAAATTGGAAAACCTTCGCATTGTGTCATTATATGCGGCCAATTTACCAGGAAAAATAATGAACTTGTAATATGACAATTCTTTTAAAAAAGTGTTCTCAGAAACGAGCTATCATGTGTGAGATCAATGGCTTTCAAGCCAAATGATCAATCTTATGGCCACATTCATGACATAGTTTTTTCAAATGATCTCATATTGTGCACAAGGGTACATATTGGAATGGAAAACAATGTCGCCTAAGGAAGTTTTCACTTTCTTTGGACGACAAAATCATTTTCCATTTTCCGAGTGCCCCAAATGAGGTTTTTTTGTGAAGAACCTAGCAAATAATTGTTGCAAAATTGGACCAAATCATTTCTATAAAATACCAGGACATATTTAATGCACAATTGACCAAATGGTTGGGTGTAAAATGTTTTGATCCACCTCTGGTGAAAAACATAAATTTCCGCCGATTCAGGTGGAAGCGGTCAAATTTGAACTGCGGCTGCCTCATAGTTTGCTATTTATTTTTTCCAAAAATCATTTCTAGGTACAAAAGTATCTATTTAATCAGAGGAACACCAAAAAAATTCCAAGATTCAACCACTAGCTAAGATCGGTCATTCCCGCCGTTTTGACCGCATTTTGAAACGGGCATAAAAAATTCAGAAAAAATCAAAAAATTGGAAAACCTTCCAATTGTGTCACTATATGCGGCCAATTTACCAGGAAAAATAATGAACATGTAATACGACAATTCTTTTAAAAAAGTGTTCTCAGAAACGAGCTATCATGTGTGAGATAAATTGCATATCAAGCCAAATGATCAATCTTATGGCCACATTCATGACATAGTTTGTGCAAATGATCTCATATTGTGCACAAGGGTACATATTGGAATGGAAAACAATGTTGCCTAAGGAAGTTTTCACTTTCTTTGGACGACAAAATCATTTTCCATTTTCCGAGTGCCCCAAATGAGGTTTTTTGTGAAGAACCTAGCAAATAATTGTTGCAAAATTGGACCAAATCATTTTTATAAAATATTAGGCCATATTTAATGCACAATTAAACAAATGGTTGTGTGTCAAAAGTTTTGATCCACCTCTGGTGAAAAAGATAAAGTTCTGCCGAATTAGCTCGAAGCGGGTCAAATTTAAACCGCGGCTGCCTCATAGTTTGCTATTTATTTTTTCCTAAAATCATTTCTAGGTACAAAAGTATCTATTTAATAAGAGAAACACCAAAAAAATTTCAAGATTCAACCAGAAGCTACGAACGGTCATTCCCGCCGTTTTGACCGCATTTTGAAACGGGCATAAAAAATTCAAAAAAAAATCAAAAAAATTGGAAAACCTTCGCATTGTGTCACTATATGCGGCCAATTTACCAGGAAAAATAATGAACTTGTAATATGACAACTCTTTTAAAAAAGTGTTCTCAGAAACGAGCTATCATGTGTGAGATCAATGGCTTTCAAGCCAAATGATCAATCTTATGGCCACATTCATGACATAGTTTGTTCAAATGATCTCATATTGTGCACAAGGGTACATATTGGAATGGAAAACAATGTTGCCTAAGGAATTTTTCATTTTCTTTGGACGAAAAAATCATTTTCCATTTTCCGAGTGACCCAAATGAGGTTTTTTTGTGAAGAACCTAGCAAATAATTGTTACAAAATTGGACCAAATCATTTCTATAAAATACCAGGACATATTTAATGCAAAATTGACCAAATGGTTGGGTGTAAAAAGTTTTGATCCACCTCTGGTGAAAAACATAAATTTCCGCCGATTCAGGTGGAAGCGGTCAAATTTGAACTGCGGCTGCCTCATAGTTTGCTATTTATTTTTTCCAAAAATCATTTCTAGGTACAAAAGTATCTATTTAATTAGAGGGACACCAAAAAATTCCAAGATTCAACCACTAGCTAAGATCGGTCATTCCCGCCGTTTTGACCGCATTTTGAAACGGGCATAAAAAATTCAGAAAAAATCAAAAAATTGGAAAACCTTCGCATTGTGTCACTATATGCGGCCAATTTACCAGGAAAAATAATGAACTTGTAATACGACAATTCTTTTAAAAAAGTGTTCTCAGAAACGAGCTATCATGTGTGAGATCAATGGCTTTCAAGCCAAATGATCAATCTTATGGCCACATTCATGGCATAGTTTGTTCAAATGACCTCATATTGTGCACAAGGGTACATATTGGAATGGAAAACAATGTTGCCTAAGGAAGTTTTCACTTTCTTTGGACGACAAAATCATTTTCAATTTTCTGAGTGCCCCAAATGAGGTTTTTTTGTGAAGAACCTAGCAAATAATTGTTGAAAAATTGGACCAAATGATTTTTATAAAATATGAGGCCATATTTAATGCACAATTAAACAAATGGTTGGGTGTCAAAAGTTTTGATCCACCTCTGGTGAAAAAGATAAAGTTCTGCCGAATTAGCTGGAAGCGGGTCAAATTTGAACTGCGGCTGCCTCATACTTTGCTATTTAATTTTTCCGAAAATCATTTCTAGGTACAAAAGTATCTATTTAATAAGAGAAACACCAAAAAAATTTCAAGATTCAACCATAAGCTAGGAACGGTCGTTCTCGCCGTCTTGACCGCATTTTGAAACAGGCATAAAAAATTCAAAAAAATCAAAAAATTGGAAAACCTTCGCATTGTGTCACTATATGCGGCCAATTTACCAGGATAAATAATAAGACAATTCTTTTAAAAAAGTGTTCTCAGAAACGAGCTATCATGTGTGAGATCAATGACTTTCAAGCCAAATGATCAATCTTATGGCCACATTCATGACATAGTTTGTTCAAATGATCTCATATTGTGCACAAGGGTACATATTGGAATGGAAAACAATGTTGCCTAAGGAATTTTTCATTTTCTTTGGACGAAAAAATCATTTTGCATTTTCCGAGTGACCCAAATGAGGTTTGTTTGTGAAGAACCTAGCAAATAATTGTAACAAAATTGAACCAAATCATTTTTATAAAATACCAGGACATATTTAATGCACAATTGACCAAATGGTTGGGTCTAAAAAGATTTGATCCACCTCTGGTGAAAAACATAAATTTCCGCCGATTTAGGTGGAAGCGAGTCAAATTTGAACTGCTGCTGCCTCATAGTTTGCTATTTATTTTTTCCAAAAATCATTTCTAGGTACAAAAGTATCTATTTAATCAGAGGAACACCAAAAAAATTCCAAGATTCAACCACTAGCTAGGAACGATCATTCCTGCCGTTTTGACCGCATTTTGAAACAGGCATAAAAAATTCAAAAAAAAATCAAAAAATTGGAAAACCTTCGCATTGTGTCACTGTATGAGGCCAATTTACCAGGAAAAATAATGAACTTGTAATACAACAATTCTTTTTAAAAAGTGTTCTCAGAAACGAGCTATCATGTGTGAGATCAATTGGATATCAAGCCAAATGATCAATCTTATGGCCACATTCATGACATAGTTTGTTCAAATGATCTCATATTGTGCACAAGGGTACATATTGGAATGGAAAACAATGTTGCCTAAGGAAGTTTTCACTTTCTTTGGACGACAAAATCATTTTCCATTTTCCGAGTGCCCCAAATGAGGTTTTTTTGTGAAGAACCTAGCAAATAATTGGTGCAAAATTGGACCAAATCATTTTTATAAAATATTAGGCCATATTTAATGCACAATTGAACAAAATGGTTGGGTGTCAGAAGTTTTGATCTACCTATAGTGAAAAAGATAAAGCTCTGCTGATTTAGCTGGAAGCGGGTCAAATTTGAACTGCGGCTGCCTCATAGTTTGCTATTTATTGTTTCCAAAAATCATTTCTAGGTACAAAAGTATCTATTTAATCAGAGGAACACCAAAAAAAATCCAAGATTCAACCACTAGCTAAGAACGGTCATTCCCGCCGTTTTGACCACATTTTGAAACGGGCATAAAAAATTCAAAAAAAAACAAAAATTGGAAAACCTTCGCATTGTGTCACTGTATGCGGCGAATTTACTAGGAAAAATAATGAACTTGTAATACGACAATCCTTTTAAAAAAGTGTTCTCAGAAACGAGCTATCATGTGTGAGATCAATGGCTTTCAAGCCAAATGATCAATCTTATGGCCACATTCATGACATAGTTTGTTCAAATGATCTCATATTGTGCACAAGGGTACATATTGGAATGGAAAACAATGTTGCCTAAGGAAGTTTTCACTTTCTTTGGACGACAAAATCATTTTCCATTTTCCGAGTGCCCCAAATGAGGTTTTTTTGTGAAAAACCTAGCAAATAATTGGTGCAAAATTGGACCAAATCATTTTTATAAAATATTAGGCCATATTTAATGCACAATTGAACAAAATGGTTGGGTGTCAAAAGTTTTGATCTACCTCTGGTGAAAAAGATAAAGTTCTGCCGATTTAGCTCGAAGCGGGTCAAATTTGAACTGCGGCTGCCTCATAGTTTGCTATTTATTTTTTCCAAAAATCATTTCTAGGTACAAAAGTATCTATTTAATAAGAGAAACACCAAAAAAATTCAAGATTCAACCACTAGCTAGGAACGGTCATGCCCACCTTTTTTACGCGTTTCAAAACGGGCATGAAAAAAATTCAAAAAATTGGACCATTTTTTAATATATGGTCAATATTTTTCTATACACATTTTTTATAATTTCCAAATTCTTGATTAACATTTTTTAATACATCATTAATAGTTTTTTAATACATGGTCAACATTTTTTTCAATACACATTTTATTTTTTAAAATGCTTGATTTATATTTTCATATACATGATTAACATTCTTTGAATGCATGGTCCACACTTTTTTCTATATAAATGTGATCATTTTAAAATTCCTGATTAACGTTTTTAAAATATGTTTCTAAAATATTTATTGAATACTTGATTTACATTTTTTAAATACATGATCAACTTTTTTACACACATTGTATATTTTCGTATAGAACTATAGATGATAAACATTTTCTTTATACAAATGTAATTTTTTTCAATTGCTTGGTTAACAAAATTTTTATGTATTTTTTGTAATATAATTATTTATAATATTTGGAAGTATAAACAAAAGTTTTTTTCGCATAGGTTTAAATGAAAGTAGAAAAGAGAAAGAAAATATGTACACAAAAGAGGTGGCGTCGTCCCACCGAAGCCCAAGGCCCAGTCGTGAGACAAAATTGATAAAAGAAAAAAGAGAGGTGGCGTAGTCCCACTGAGGCCCAAGTCCTCTGGTCCGCTCTTTAAATAATGCTCTGGGCATTGTGGTGTCAACAAGGAACTCTTGGCCTAGTGTTTAGGCGTGGTTGTCTTGAACAAGAGGTCTTGTGTTCGAATCCTATGTTGCCATTTTTTTGCTACTTACTCCCTTCGTCCGGAAATACTTGTCTTAGAAATGGTTGAAAATGGATAGTATTTCCGGACGGAGGGAGTATTTCTTTATTTGAGTCCATTAGGTTTAAAATTTGAGTACAGCAGATGTGCGGACCATATAATTAATAAAGGAAAAGAGAGAAGTGAGGCCTCACACGAATTTGTCCCAAGCCCAGGAAATGACGAATATATCCTATAAGAACAGTAAATGTATATATCATATAAGAAGAGTCAATGTGGAAAACTATCACTATGTCCAATGTGATGTGGTGGTAAGGCACTTAACTTTACTAGCCAGAGGCGTGGGTTCGAATCCTCCCCATCACAACATTTCTTTTTTTATTCTGCTTGGGACCCGAGCGTCAGCTTGGTGGGGTCAACGTGTCATGCAGGTGGTGGGTCTCACTAGTCAGTTTGGTGGGGCCTACGTGTCATATACGTGATGGGTCAGGGTGCTTGGACTTCCTGGTCAACAGTTCAATGCGTGGGACCCATCCGTCAGGGTACATTCAAACCTGATACTTTCCAGACACGTAAGCGAAAATTGTGACATGGACATGACACATAGACAAAAATTGAACCATGGACATGACACATATGCAAAACTGATGAGGTGACGTCTAGTCCACCACAGTTTACAAGGCTATGACCATATATATTGGTCGTGATCAGCTAAAAATATGACAGCGGACCAGTGTTGTCTACTTTACGACCATTTCGTGTAAGGAAATTGCGACCTTTCTGACCAAAATGGTCGTTATGGTTTAGGATTTAGAGCCTCTCGAACAGCTTTTGACCAATTGGTCTCAAATGGTCATAGATTTACGACCAATTCTTCCAGGATCACTGACAGAAGGTCACAAGTTGACATATTTCTTGTAGTGAGCATTGCAAAGAGCTCGGGAATTGTTTTGTTCATCCCTTGCATATTATAGTTTATCACGAAGCCTTTATAGCTTGGTGGCAGTGATTGAAGAACTCTGTCAATGACACTATCATCTAAAAGATTAACTCCTAGCTGAGTCAAGTGGCTATGGTACCCAAACATTCTGAGTATGTGTTCACTGACAAAACTGTTCTCCTCCATCTTGCAGCTATAGAACTTGTTGGAGACTTCATATCTCTCAACTCGGGCATTTTCTTAAAATATTAACTTCAACTCCTGGAACATCTCATATGCTCCGTGACGTTCAAAACATCTTTGAAGTCCCGATTCTAAGCCGTAAAGCATGGCACACTGAACTATCTCATAACATCCGGAGTTGCTCCTGCAGCAGGCCTTGCACCTAGCGGTGCATCAACGATGTAATTCTTTAGTGCAGCAATGAGGATAATCCTCAAGTTACGGACCCAGTCCATGTAGTTGCTACCATCATCTTTCAACTTAGCTTTCTCTAGGAACGCATTAAAATTCAAGGGAACGGTAGCACGGGCCATTGATCTACAACATAGATATGCAAAAACTATCAGGACTAAGTTCATGATAAATTTAAGTTAAATTAATCATATTACATAAGAACTCCCACTTAGGTAGACATCCGCCGAGTCATCTAAATGATCATGTGATCCATATCAACTAAACCATGTCCGATCATCACGTGAGATGGAGTAGTTTTCAATGGTGAACACCTCTATGTTGATCATATCTACTATATGATTCACGTTCGACCTTTCGGTCTCAGTGTTCCGAGGCCATGTATGTACATGCTAGGCTCGTCAAGTTTAACCCGAGTATTCTGCACGTGCAAAACTGTCTTGCACCCGTTGTATGTGAACGTAGTGCTTATCACACCCGATCATCACGTGGTGTCTCGGTAAGACAAATTGTCGCAACGGTGCATACTCGGGGAGAACACTTATACCTTGAAATTTAGTGAGGGATCATCTTATAATGCTACCGCCGTACTAAGCTCCTGCCAGTTACTGATAACTTTTACAAAACATGATCATGTCATACAATAACGTATATCACATCATGTCTTGACCATATCACATCATAGCATGCCCTGCAAAAACAAGTTAGACGTCCTCTACTTAGTTGTTGCAAGTTTTACGTGGCTGGTATGGGCTTCTAGTAAGAACCATTCTTACCTACGCATCAAAACCACAACGATTTTTTGTCAAGTGTGTTGTTTTAACCTTCAACAAGGACCGGCCGTAGTCAAATTCAATTCAACTAAAGTTGGAGAAACAGACACCCGCCAGCCACCTTTATGAAAAACAAGTTGCATGTCTGTCGGTAGAACCGGTCTCATGAACGTGGTCATGTAAGGTTGGTCTGGGCCGCTTCATCCAACAATTCCATCGAATAAAAATAAGATGTTGGTGGTAAGCAGTATGACTATGATCGCCCACAACCCATTGTGTTCTACTCGTGCATATCATCTATGCATAGACCTGGCTCGGATGCCACTGTTGGGTAACATAGCATGCAATTTCAAAAAGAAAATCCCACGATCACGCAAGATCTATCTAGGAAATGCATAGTAACATGAGGGGAAGAGTGTGTCCATGTACCCTCGTAGACCGAAAGCGGAAGCGTTAGGTTAACGCGATTGATGTAGTCGAACGTCTTCGCGATCCAACTGATCAAGCACCGAACATACAACACCTCCGAGTTCAGCACATGTTCAGCTCGATGACATCCCTCGAACTCTTGATCTAGAAAAGTGCCGAGGGAGAGTTTCGTTAGCACGACGACATGGTGATGATGATGGTGATGTGATCCGCACAGGGCTTCGCCTAAGCACTACGACAATATGACTGAAGGAGTAAACTGTGGAGGGGGCACCGCACATGGCTAAGAGAATAACTGATGTGCTATGGGGTGCCCCCCTGCCCCGTATATAAATGAGGAGGGGAGGAGGCCGGCCTAAGGGGGCGTGCCATGGGGGAACCGACTAGGACTCCTAGTCCAAGTCCCCCCCCCCCCATTCCTTCATTCAGAGGGGGAAAGGGGGGAGGAGAAGGAAAGGGGGGCCGCGCCCCCTTCCCCTTGTCCAATTCGGGCAACCCATGGGGGGGGGGGGCGTGCCACCCCTTGTGGGCTCTCCTCTCTCTCCCCTATGGCCCATGTTGGCCCATTACTTCCCCGGGGGTTCCGGTAACCTCCCAGTACTCCGAAAAATACCTGAAACACTCCGGAACCATTCCGATGTTCAAATAGTATCGTCCAATATATCAATATTTACCTCTCGACCATTTCGAGACTCATCGTCATGTCCGTGATCTCATCTAGGACTTCGAACAATCTTAGGTCACCAAAACACATAACTCATAATACAAATCGTCATCAAACGTTAAGCGTGCGGAGCCTAAGGGTTGGAGAACTATGTAGACATGACCGAGACACATCTCTGATTAATAACCAACAGCGGAACCTGGATGCTCATATTGGTTCCTACATATTCTAGGAAGATCCTTATCGGTCAAACCGCAATGACAACATACGTCATTCCCTTTGTCATCAGTATGTTACTTGCCCGAGATTCGATCGTCGGTATCTTCATACCTAGTTCAATATCGTTACCGGCAAGTCTCTTTACTCGTTCCGAAATCCATCATCTTGCAACTAACTCATTAGTCACATTTCTTGCAAGGCTTATCGTGATGTGCATTACCGAGAGGGCCTAGAGATACCTCTCCGATACTCAGAGTGACAAATCCTAATCTCGATCTATGCCAACCCAACAAACACCTTCGGAGACACCTGTAGAGCATCTTTATAATCACCCAGTTATGTTGTGACGTTTGATAGCACACAAGGTGTTCCTCCGGTATTCGGGAGTTGCATAATCTCATAGTGAAAGGAATATGTATAAGTCATGAAGAAAGCAATAGCAATAAAACTTAACGACCATTATGCTAAGCTAACGGATGGGTCTTGTCCATCACATCATTCTCCTAATGATGTGAACCCAATCATCAAATGATAACACGTGTCTATGGTTAGGAAACTTAACCATCTTTGATTAACGAGCTAGTCAAGTAGAGGCATACTAGGGACACTTTGTTTTGTCTATGTATTCACACATGTATCAAGTTTCCGGTTAATACAATTCTAGCATGAATAATAAACATTTATCATGATATAAGGAAATATAAATAACAACTTTATTATTGCCTCTAGGGCATATTTCCTTTACCCTCCTTATTCTTCTTCCTTGGGCCCCCCTAGATGGGAGGAGAGTTCCCCCTCTGGTCCATGGACACCATGGCGGCGGAGGGGCGGGAGCCCCTCCGGGATTGGATCTCTATCTCTCTCCGTTCTCTTCTGTTTCGCCCTCCTATTTTCTAGTCGAAAACCGTTTCTTACATTCTTGGAGATCCATAATTCCGATCAGGCTGAAATTTTGATGGAATTTTTATTCATAAATTATATTTCTTGCTGTGAAAGAAGGGAAGCATCCGCCTTATGAGGTACCCACTACCCACCTGGGCGCGTCTGGCCCCGCCAAGCGCGCCAAGATAGGTAGTGGGCCCCTTGAGCACCGTCTTTCGTTGATTCTTCTTCCAAAAATTCACATATATTCCAAAATAAATCTCCGTACATATTTATTGTGTTTGGACTTTGTTTGATATGGATATTCCGCGAAACAAAAAACATGCAACAAACAAGAACTAGAACTGGGCACTAGATCAATATGTTAGTCCAATAGATCATATAAATTGTTGCCAAAAGTATGTGAAAGTTGTATAAGATTCGCATGGAACAATCAAATATTATAGATACGATGGAGACATATTAGCCTCCAATGACCTTATGAGCCCAAGTTTTATGGTACCGAGGTCCATGTTTGGGACGTTAAAGTTTAGTTTGGCCATGACGGTGGGGCCAAGAAGGTGGCGGGTGTCACAAATTGACATCGGGACCACCCATGGTGTTGGGGATATAACCACTGGATATGAACCGCCCAGGAGGGGCCGGGTCATACCATAGGCGGCTTATCAGTGAAGATGGTGGATGATACAAGCCCGTTGACGGCCCAAGACCCAGAGGCGACTTGAGGCCCAAGAGGACAAACTGCCATATGTGGAACTTGTATTGTAAGGCAAGTTCAATTAGTCACTGAGCCGGACACGTTGTGTATGAGCCGGCCGGGACTCCGTGAGCCGCCGGGCGTCAACCTGTGTATATAAAGGGAAGACCCGACGGGAGATCGATAACTAGGTCAAGCATATTCTCTCCCTGGTAATCGAACCCCAAGCAATACAACCCTAACTGGAGTAGGCTTTTACCTTCATTGCAAGGGGCCGAACCAGTATAAAGCTCCCCATGTCCTTTGTCCCGTTTAACCCCTTTAAGCTAAACTAGCTACGATGGCTCCACGACTAAGTCCTTCCGCTAGGACATCTGCCGTGTCAAGTCCACGAAAGTTGGTGCCCACCGTGGGGCCAACACATGGTGGTTTCAAGTTCTTGAAGGGCAGCTTCGAAGGGATCAAGGGATACGCTGTGGGCCAGATGACCAAGAGTCGTTGCGGCAAGCTCTACATCGACAATGCAGGCTGGGGCCTCGAGGCCGGCTCAATTGAGTACGGGTACTGGGTCCCCTTCAGCAGAATCCACGTCGTCATCGGCAAGATCGGCGTACCGGGCCTTGAGCCGGACACCTGCACTGACATCATCGAGACAGCTCAGCGTGCACGACCTGCCCGAGTTCAACCCGCCGTGAAGCACGCCTTTGTTGGTTTTATCCATGGGGTAGAACTTGAGGAAGGATCTGTGTCTGGCGGTCGCCATCTACTCTGATGGCGAGTCGTCAACCGGTGAGACCAACTCTATGTATCAACTACAAGACGGCCGGCTTGGGGGCTGTTCCGATGGCGACAGTATTCCGGACCCCTATGAGTCACCGAATAGGGTGGCGATCTTCATGGCCGGTACACAGCCGGTGCTGGGTTCGACAACCGCCGCGGCTATGACCTCTACCTCAATTGTGGGGGCGACACACTACAAAAAAAATACACTTCCGTGATGATACGTGTTTGTTACAGTAGGTCACGTTTTCTGTCATACATGTATATCCATGACAAATTTATGACAGAATCAAGATAGTCATACCTGTGCTGTCGTAGAAGTGTTCCATGACATTACCAAAATTATCATCACGGAAGTGTCCACTTCCATGACGATAAATCATGCGTCATGGAAGTGCTTTCATCAAGGGTGACCGACACGTGGCATCCACCGTAATGGGTCGCCGTTAAGCTATCGGGTTCAGTTTTGGATCCGATAACCCGTTAACAGCCCGGACCAATGAGGATTTTCCACATGTAAAATTGTCATTGGCCGGAGGAAACACGTGTTGGCTCACCGTTGGGACAGATATCATCCATTCAATGGATAGGAGGCGCCTATGATAGGTCAACACATGGCACGGCCCAACAGAGGCCCATTCTGGTGAAAAGGCCGGCCCGTTTGACTTGGTCAAAAGGTAACGAGCCATCCCACAGAAAGCATGTTCCTATATAGCCCATTTACGGCCCGCTAACTCACGGCCCGTTACGGCCTATCGGAATTAAGCCCAGTAGCTTCATTTGGGCTGTCCAATATAATTCCAGCCCGTTGTAACTTCCAGCCCATGTATGTCCCATGATGTCTTTCGGCCCATACGAGGCCACTTGTAACTCTTGGCCCATTAACGACCCGTAGTGAATCTAGCCTGCAATGAACAATGTATTGCTTCATACCCACTAACGGCCCATTATTCCATTGGCCCGTTTCCAACACGTGTTATCTTTCGGCCTTCTCAGGGCCCATTTATTCTTGGTCTTATTTCCAGCATTCGGTTACTTACGGCCCGTTACTGGCCTTTTCTGCTCGTGGGCCAAATTCAGCCCGTGGTTACAATCGGCCCGTTTGTGGCCCGTTAATCCGTTCGGCCGTTTTCATAACATCATCAAATACGGTCGATTAACGACGACCCGTTATAGCCCATAATGCGTTCTATTATTGGCCCATGTTTGGCTGATCGATCATATGACCTATATAAGGCCCATTGATGCTACAACCCGTATAAGGCCCATTGATGCTACGGCCCGTAGAAGGCCCATTGTTTCTATGGCCCTTACAAGGCCCATTGTTTCTACAGCACTTACAAGGCCCATTGTTTCTATGGCCCGTAGGAGGCCCATGGTAACTACAGTAAATATGTAGCCCATGGTTATTGTGGCCTAGTTTTAAAAAATAGGTTATTGCGGCTAAACCGCGGAAAAAGAACTGCACTGACTACAAGCAAACAAATAAAACAAGACAACGAGGAAGTAAATAATCAACCAACTTACGCTAGGCTATCACGGCTATTACACATATTACATCCACTGGGCATCAAAGTTCGCCCTAGTGCAAATATAGGGAACAAAGCAGCATATCATATACACTGGTTGTCAAAGTTGGCGACCAGTGCAAATAAACGCCGCAACAAAACAAGTCCAGAACTGAAACCACTTTAGAAGATCTCAAGAAACAATATCCTGGGTACCCATAATGCTGGCAAGATGCTTAGCAAGCTTATTAACATTCTCTTGTTTGGCGCTTAAATCCTCCAGCGCTTGTTGTTGCACCAGAAAGTATGCATCTGAATTCTGCAGGGACTTCCTTAGTCCTCCAGCTTCCTGTCGCAGCACATCTGACCGGTATCTTTCAACTTAAAGTTGAGACTCAAGAGGACGAACTGATTCAAGAAGTGAGTTCGAAGAGCTTGTGCCGACAGTAGTGGCCAGAAACTCGAATACTACATCAAGATAGGACTTTCGGGTTCTCTCACCGTCGTCAAGATAGTTTTTATCAGCTTTCTTGGAGATTAAGAGGGATGTCTCACTATCTTGAACCTTATCTACATTACTTCCTTTACCATTGCATAACGGGGTACTGTTCTCCAATATTTTGTTTGCATTCTAAAAGAGAAACAAGCAGACACATCACAGGTTTACCATGTTGTATATGAAACTCATTTTGGTAAATCAGTTCAGTAGTAAAGTGGACAGGATAACAGCATGAAACAAACATATATCTATGTACCATGGTCACTTTATGGTCTATATCATTCTAGTTTTTGTTACCAAATCAAGATAGAGACACATTTCAAATAATATTTGTTCAAGACAAAGCAGAATAGACAGAATATAAGGGTGGGAAACTATAGAGAAATAACAACACTTGTAATGTGCATGACATGATAACATAACTGTTTATTCAATTGAAACTGAAATCAACATAGAGCAAGTTACAACAGCAAACCAGTTAAAGAAACAGGTTTAAAACATGCCTGTTGCACCATTGGAGTTTCAATTCCATCCTTCAAATTTGAAAATAGTTGGTATGAGTAAATACAGTGATGCAAGAGCAAAGGAGTATGAACCATAGCTATAGAACATGGCCTGAGAATAATTCTTCTTCTCCTTTAAGCGTTGAGTTAGGATTCGGAGTGGTGGTCCTCGTGCTTTGGGCACTGCAGTCCCTTACTAACTGATCGTGTTTGGGTGCTCTGTGGTGGAGACGGTGTTGTGTCAACTAGAACTGGGTTACTATCTGCTAGGGTTGGGGTTAGAAGGGGAGTAGCTGGTTCTCTGTCCAACTGGGTAGGGGTACAATCTGCGAGAGTCTGGGTTATGTGTGGTGGGGCTGGTTCTTGGGCAAGTACAACTGTGGTTCTATCTACATCAACTGGTAGCACTATCTTTTCTGAAGACCGTGTTGTTACTCCCTTAGATACTGCCATCACCCTCTCCAATTCGAATGGCTGATAAACAAGAAAAGTAATTGAATGTACATACATTGTATGATAAGATAGGTGCAATGGATAATGGGGAATAAAAGAGGGCATGAAATAATTCACATTTATGTTGTCTAACCAAACAGGATAGCATGAAACAATTTCACATATATGATGGCTAACTAAACAGGATAGCATGACACAATTTCACATTATGATGGCTAACTAAAAAAGATGGAAAGACATAGTTCAAAATATGATGACCATGTAAACAGGATGACATGACATAACTATTTAATGTGTTTATTAAATAGGTTGGCATGCCATAATTCACATACATGCCACCTATGGAAACATGATAACATGATATAATTCACGGCTAAAATGACATAATTCAAAATATGATGACTGTAAACACTAAACAGGATGAGATGATATAACTATATGATGTCTTTATTAAATGGGTTGCCATGCCATAATCCAGATACATGATGTGTATGTAAACATGATGGCATGATATAATTCAAATATATGATTTATATAGTAAGCAAGTAAGCAGATGGAAATCCATATATGACGTAAAAACTAAGCAATGCAAGACAACATGCATGACATGGGTAATATAACCCTGCCAAGTTTGAGCATAGACCTCAGGGGGAAATAGGACTGGTCATCAGTCTCTGAATCCTCCTCTGAGGAGCTCTCTATAACCAGCGAGATGTCTGCTTCAGCAGGTAGCATTGTCTACTCTGAATACCTTGTTTTCACTCCAGATACTTCCATCATCGCTTCAAATGGCTGATGCACAGGAAGAGTAGTTGAATATACAAATGTTGTCGACAAATGGAACACGTAATACAAAAAATGATAGCATGATATAATTCACATACATGATGATTGGCTAAACAACATGACATTGGATAATTCACATATATAATGCCTTGGAAACAAGATAGCATTGCATAATTCACATATATAATGTCTGGCAACAAGATGGCAATGCATAATCCACATATATGGTAATTAGACACTAAACAGGTGGAATTCACACAAAGCATGTCTAAACTAATCAAATGACATAGCAATGCAAGACACCATACACGCGATATGAGCAACATAACCCTGCCAAGTTAGAGCATACACCTTGGGGGGGAATAGGACTGGTCATCTATCTCTGAATCCTCCTCTAGGGAGCTATTCGTAACCAGCGAATATGCGCTTCGTCAGATAGCATAGTCTGCTCTGAAGACCTTGTTTTCACTCCAGAATTTTCCATCACCGTGTCAAATGGCTGATGCACACGAAGAGTAGTTGAATGTACTAACATTGTTGACAAATGTAATACGTAACGAAAAAAGGATGCCTGATATAATTCACATATAAGATGACTGGATAAGCAGAAGGGCATTCAAAATTCACATATATGATGCCTGGCTAAAAAAGATGGCGTTGCATAATTCACATAAACGATGAATAAACTAAACAGATGGCATTCACACAAAGCATGTCTAAACTAAGCAGATGACATATTTGAAGTATAAAGTAAGCAATGCAAGGCACCATATGCATGATATAAACAACATCAGCATGCCAAGTTAGAGCGAAGACCTCAGGGGGTAAATAGGACTGGTCTTCTCCTTCTGAATCCCCCTTAGAACAGATATCTTCCTCTCAATTACAATCCAAAATGGGTGGAGGGGGGCTGCCTTTGCGCCTACCATGGAGCGACGTCTGCATGAAATTTTATTGCCACACAAGGCTCGTATCTTTTGCTCTACATGTTTAGTTCCATTGTGTACAATAACTGACATGCATAGGAATAAAACATAGTGAGATTATGTAAGGAGTGCATGCAGAAATCTAGAGTGATGGTAGCAACCTGTGGATAGACCAAAAACAATGATAGCAGGTAGATAATGGCTTAGTTAAAAATATAGATAATGGCTTCTTTACTGTTTGTTTCCCACCCAACATGAAACTCATAGTAGACACCAGAGATTAACCAGATAGTAGATAGATACTATTGATTGCGGCCCCGATATGTACCCCACAACCATTTAAAAACTCAAGATTGACCATTAGTTTGGAGCTGACTCAGAGTCTAATCGGTGAACAAGACGATAAAGTAGCATGTAATATTAAGCGATGCATAACGTAAGATGACGCGAAAGAGTGCGACCTCTCTTATGGACCCGTGTAGTCCTCGAGGTCATCTATAGTTGTCATGGCTGCCAGCGGCGGGGAAGAAGATCTGAGGCGGTGAAAGACAGTCTGGAGGCCGGATCCCTGCTATGCTGGACCCTTCTGTCGTTCGAGCAGCTGAGTTGGGGTGGACGATGGCGCAGCAGGAGCGGGACAAACCACACAAGGCTTTCTTTGAAAAATATCTATAAGAGAAGTAATTCTGTAAGGGCTCATTTGAATTGGAGGATTCTAACAACACAGGGATAGGAAATACACAGTAATAGGATAGGAATGCACGTGCAAAACAGAGAATTAGAAAACACATGATTTCTACCAATCTGGGTGTTTGGTTCACAAGAATTGGAAGATCATAGGATGCAAAGAGGCATGGTGAGATTAAGTCAAACCACAAGAAAATGTACGGTTATAATGCTATTATGCTACTATCTCTTAGTCTTGTGCTACATGAATAGGAATTTGAAAAGGAGGATAAGTGGATTTTAAAATTCCTACGGTTTTTCTTTCAAGGAGACACTAAAGGAACAAATTCTACAGTTTTCCTTTGCTCCATTCCTTTGAACCAAATGCATGAATAGAAGTACCATAGGAAACCTTCCAATTCCTATGTTTTCCCTTCACTTTTTCTTTCAAGCACTGGTGATTCTAGTAGGCAGGCTTGAGCAAGGAAAAGCCTACACTCAAAAAATGTTTTGTGCTACTTCTACTACTTTGGACCCAGGCCACTATCCTACTAGCTCAACTCCCAGGCCCATCGACAAATGCACAGCTCAAACGCGTAGAGATAAATAATGATGGCATTCAAGAGAGTCCATCACGGATAGCTAAGTTGCCTAGTACCTCACTGCTTGTCATATAGTAGGAGAAACTAATCGTATTTCACGTTACTCCGTGTTCTCAGTGGACAATATATATAACATGTAGAGTAAAAAGAGATGCAACAAGTGTACAACCTCTTTGGCGAAGCCATGTCGATCTCACGTGATTGGGTTGGTCGGTGAGGATGATTCGACTGACTTGGCTGTCGGAGGAGGGGAAGAAGATCTTAGGCATCTTGAGATGGAACCCGGGGTACTGCTCCGCTGTGATGGAGGGTTTCTTCGTTGGAGCAGCTCCGGTGAGTTGTATGATGCCGAGGCTGAAGTAGGACAGGAGAGACAATGTTAACCTTAGTGGAATTCTAATACAATCTCCAATAGATGACGTAAAATACATAACCACAAAGTGTTAGGTATAAAGTACATCAGCCGCTCATCTCTGAACTTAACTGTTGAAACTGAATTTAACTGTTGAAACTGAACTTAACTGTCGAAACTGAATTTTGCTATCGAAACTGAACACACTAGTAGCAGAAAAGCAGTAGCAGCAGCAACGCGTGCGAGAGCCGGGGCAGCTGGTCGTGTAGCAGCACTAAGTGAGGCTACACGTCAGTCGACTGACTTTTTCATCTCTGGTCAGTCGATTTTCTAGCCATTGGATATGAAATCAAGGGCCTGCAGTTCATCTTCAACCTCCACCCCCCTGAGCCTCTAGCCACCACCGGCCGAAT